>NC_089526.1:6717679-6912679 GCF_963924715.1 Thunnus thynnus | reverse complement strand
TATTGTCATGAATGGATTTGTCTGCTCCGTCCACACAAAGTCCTTTGCATTCTTTCTTTCTTTGTATTTTTTGGTCTTTTCTAGCAGAGTCAAGACAAACAACTTGGAAGACTGCAACACAGAACTCCCCGCTCACACAAGCAGAATCAAAGTCCCTATTTATACCTGGCATTAATAAACATGTCGTATCTGGATCTGGATGATAAAATAAACATGACCAAACATTTTTTGAGATATTTAGATGTTTCTCCAGTGTAAGAACATGCTGACAGATGCAAACAACAACTGTTATTTCTGTGCACATATGGGCTTTTGTGTCGACACGTGGAATATATATATATATATATATATATACAAGAAACATACCTGTGCACATATTTGCACCTGTGTTTTTGTGCAGATGTGGTGTGTTTGCACAGCGTTGATGACAGAAGTTCAAACAATCCCGAGGGGTCTGAGCGGGATTGTGTCTGTGTTTGTCTGAGTGTGTTCATCTCTGTCACAGTGTGTGTCCGCGTCTGTATTCCCACACGTGTTTAACCTCCACCTGATTTTTGGCTCGGCTATCTCTCACACACACACACACACACACAGAAACACACACACACACACACTGTCTGATTGGCCCACTGTAACGTCGCTGCTGAAGGTCAGACGGAATTGACCGATCCTGAGCTCCGGCCCGGCGCTATCGACTGCAAATGAGACGCTTTCTTGATCAAAGCGATGTCTGGCTGCACACACACACACACACACACACACACACACATACATTGAGATATGTAGCTAGGCAGCCAGTCGATTGGTGACATCATCAGCTGTCCCCTCAAAAGTGGCAACAAATAAATAAATAAATGCAAACTCAAATACAATAAATGTCCTCAAGTGCTGTGTGTAATTCCTCTCTGCTATCATCTCCTTCAGGCTCCTCTGTTGCGGCCATTTTGCACAGCACAGATGTTTTCAATTAATCTTGAATTCCCATTCTCCCTGTCCACCCCCCGCCTCCTCTCCGGACCCCCCTCCACTCCTCCCCTCCCCCCCTTCCACCCCCCCCCCCCCCCCCCACAGTGGCTTATTCCAGTAAATAAGTTTATTCTGTATCTGAAATGGCAGCTCTCCCTTTCTCTACTCCTTCATCTTTGTCCTCCTCCCTCCTTGCAAATCTTCCATCCCTTTATCCCCGTTCCCCCATCCTGTCGTTCTTCCGCCGTACGCCGGCTGTGGCGAATGTGTTTTTTAACCTTGACTCGCAGGTGTCGGTGGCAGAATGGGGCATTATTTGTCACCATAAATAGCGGTTAAGCAGTGGCGGCAGCCCTGCAGGAAAAGCCCCATTGCGCCGCGTGTGAGTGCAGCCCAGGATACTTCATTAATCTTGCTGTCACTTTCATGACGCTTTTCATTAGTTATAGGGCTATCTGATCAACAGGCAGACTCTCGGCTTTTCAAAGCCGTCTAACAGCAGCAGCCTGAGAGAGAGAAGAGAGGGAGAGAGGAAGAGCTGGAGGTTTGTAAAGCGAGAGAGAGACTAACAGAAATGAGACTCCAAGAGATTCAAGTGAGGAATTCTGATTGTCTTGGCCTCTAACAATTCAACAACATCTTGTGGGAGGTCGACTCATGTGGCGCCACAGAGCATCCCGCTGACCCTTAAACAGAAACATTGCGTGATGGACAAATTCAGTAAGTGAATAAATCTGAGGGCTGAAATCCATTCATTTATCTTTTATGCTTCTTTTGTTCCTCTATGGAAATGCACTTATTCGCTTTCTTGCTGTGAGTTAGATGAGAAGATTGATATCACGATCATATCTGTCTGTTCAATATGAAGCTGGAGTCAGCAGTCACTTAGCTTTGCTTAGCATAAAGAGTGGAAACAAGGGGAAACAGCTAGTTTGTCTCTGTCCAAAAAGTGTTCAAAATAACACCTACAAGCACCTCTAAAGCATACTAATTAACAGGGTACAAAATGTCAAACTACTCCTTTAACAATTAATTGATTCCAAAATTATATTTTTTAAAACAAGCAGTAACAAAGAGTGGATTGTGATAATGTCACCAAGTTTTAATCATAATAAACTGTTATCTGTGTTTTTTAGTTTTATTTTGATCCTCATTTCACAAAAATGAAATAGGAAGGAAGTGAAGAGGGAACAAAAGGCAGCGTTTTCCTTTTGTTTTAAATAAAAGAATCAGGTTTAAAGCTGGATATGAAAAGGTTTTATTGCAGCGTATTTGTGTCAGTACTTATTTTCTTGCAGCACATGCAAGATGATTATTTGTCAGCTTGTCGATGCTGACAAGTCAGTGTAATGCAAGATGTTGTAATACTCTGTAACATCTATTACCGCCACACCTCTCGAGAGCGTCCAAACTGAAATGTCATGACAACAGAGAGCAGGGAGAAAAAAAAAAAAGAAGAAAAAAAAAGAAACAAAAATTAATAAGCTGAAGCGTTTCATTTTCACTTGCTCAGGATCAAGGAGTGATTATGAGTCATTCACAGAGAGAAATATCATAACTGCACAAGTGGAAACTCGACACCAGATGGGAAAGCTCTGGCCCACGTCGACTTGACCGCAAGCTTTTTCTAAGTAGACCGATTATTACACTGATGACCGATGACTACGACGGAGGGTTTATGAACTGCTCTGCTACATAAAACTGCACCATGTCAAATGCGGCTTGTGTGTAACCCACCTACATGTGTGCTGAAGGGTGCTGTGGCCTGTGTCCCTCCCACTAAGCCTTCTGGGATTGAATCTGGTTTCCCACCATTTCCTCTCCATGTGTTTTACATCACAGGGTGAATAGCGTGAGGCGGCAGATAACCGCTCGTACCTGCGGGGCAGAACTCTGGCTAAACAAAGTGGTTGGAAGAGTTTGGTTCTGAAGTTTGATATACACCGACTGAAACAAGTGGCAGTATTTCGAAACAAACCTGGCATGAAAGTAAAGCACATAACCGTTTCCAGCTACAGCGGTGAGTCATCCAACGACCCCTGTGTTGAGAATAGTTTTAGCTTTGAGGATATCATCAATGTTATATGAGATATTGAGTGAAGGTATGAGCCCTTTTCTGCTCTGTTAGTCTCAGCCTGCAGTCGTTAAGAAATAAAATGACATGAAAAAAAAACCAAAGAAGTAACACTTCCAGTTGCTGTTAGATTGAAAATGGAATCGAAATGGGGTCTCAGGTAATCAGCCTGAAAATGCTGCGGCGGCTGCATACTCTGCAACGCTCGACCGCTCGCCAAACTGTTGATCCATCCCTCGTCCTGTTTTTTTTTTTTTTTTTTTGCCTTCAAGTTCCTCAGCAGAGAGGATCAAAGCATCCTTGCAGTGCTTTTCAAAAATCCACCATCACCACCAACCCCCCACTTTTACCCAGTAGAAGTAATTGGAAACAGATAGCGAAGTTACGGCACCCTGGATGGGTACTGTGATGATTGTTAGCAGGGTGGTTTCAGAGCTGGAACAAGGTACCAAAAGAACATGATTGCAAAGCAGTTTAAAAGAGGTCGACTGCTGAATAGTTTGTCTGTGATACTTGATGTGAACATCCTGAACATCCCAGTCAAAGGAAAGTAATATGCATGTTCCCGCTAAGCACGGCACGACTGATACTTTACACCTTAAATATTAACATTTAGGGAGACTTTCTACTTTTCCTCCTCTACATATGAGAGGGAAATACGAGGTTATCCTCTCTGCATTCTATCTGACAGCAGTAGTTACTTGTTAGTTTGCAGATACATACAGTAGGGTCCAAAAGTCTCAGACCGGAAAAGTGGTTCCAGACTTTTGGAGCCTACTGTGTATATCAATATCAGAGTTGTTGGGTAAAAATCTTGCTGCTCTAAAAGGTCAACTTTGAGTGACTTTTAGACATTGGTCTCTGTTTTTATCTTTCTTTCTCTTACCTGAACATCTTTATTTGATTATTTACTACAAAATAACACAAAGTATTTCAATAAGAAGACATCAATAAGAAGCGTATGACAATATTTATTTATGAAAGCCTTTAGTGCTTAGACACCATCGATGTGACACATATTCATTAAAGGGATAGCCAGTTAGCTTAGCTTAGCACAAAGACTGGAAACAGGGGAAAACAGGTAGCCTGACTTTTTAAATGCCTTAATAAATCTTCCATATACCGCTTACAAACTGTCCAAAATGCTGCTGCTAGGCTCTTAACACGATCCAACAGATGGTCTCATATTACTCCTATTTTAACCTCACTGCACTGGCTTCCAGTTAATTTTAGAATTAAAAGTTTGGTGCTCACTTATAGAGCCCTACATGACCAGGCTCCACGGTGTATTACGGACCTTCTGCACTCCTACACCACATACCGAGCTCTTAGGGTCCTCCACCCAGAGCTTTCTCAGTGTACCTTGGACACATTTTAAGACTCAGGAAGATCGTGCTTTCCAGTCGGCAGCCCCTAAGCGTTGGAATAGTCTCTCAGTAAGCTTAAGGTCCTTGGATACTGTGGACTCTTTTGAAAAGCAGCTAAAAACCCATCTGTTCAGACAGGCATTTGGGTAGCATGTGGTATTTCATGTTTTAATTTGTCTATTTTGTCTGCTCTCCTTATTTATTTTGATTGTATTTAATTTATTTCTCTGACCGCAAAGCACTTTGTGACTGGTGTCTGTGAGAGGTGCTGTATAAATAAACTTTGCTTGCTTGCTTGCTCTGTCTGAAGGTAACAAAATGTGCCTACTACCACCTCTAAAGCTTGCTAATTAATGTTATATCCTCTGTGTGAAAACGGCAATTCTCTGTTTTACGTTGGGCTACGTGCCCGACTATTTCTTCAGACTCACTTGCTCTCAGCTCCTCCGTCCTGGAGGTAATGCTAGTGACGGGGAAGGAGGTGGGTGGGTTGTGCAATAGTGTGTCCGAAAGACAGAATGGCAATCGTATTTAAAGAGCAGCAGCCAAGAACTGAATGGCTTGAGGAACTCGGGCAGAAAGCGCATTAGTCACATATGATGATGTCAGAATTGTGAATGTAGGGATTTTAAAGGACAGCAGAAGTGACAGAGAAGATTTGGGTGGAATAAAGCCCGTGAAAAAAAACAAAACCAACTATGGGTTTGTTTATTTGCTGCAATCATCTCCAAGCATGTATTCCAACTGAAGAAAACAGATAAATAGATAAATATATAGTTTTCATTTTTTTAAACAGGCTAAATAACTTGGTTGTCTCAAAATCAATTATATTGTCTATGTTCATGGTAATGGAGGAACATGTAACCCTTAGTGTAACAACACTAAGAAACATATATCACCAGACTAAGGCCGTATTCAGGCCGAAATCAGCCGTTGCAGCCCGACCGCCGCAGCGTTGAGCGGAGGTGTGTAGGCGTGTTTGTGCTCCAGAACATAACTGCTGTGAAACAATCAGAAAATAACGTTTTATTGATCTGATTCGCCGGCTTTCTCTCTACCACCGCTCCCTCTCCTCTCTTCATTCACTCTCTAGCTCACTCGACCTCAGCTGCTCTCTCTCTCTCTCTCGCTCTCTTTTTCTCTCATCTTTTAAAACGAGCCGGGAAGCCGACAGCAAAGTCTAACTTTTACTTTTAACATTATCAAACGAAGAGAAAAGTCCTTTCCCTCCTCCTAGTAACGTCTCTGTACTCCCTCATGGCAGAGTTTTACAGCTTTGATCAGTCCGATCGCCAGCTGTGATTGGCCACCGCAGCGTGACATCGGGTTGCGGTTCTCACAAAAGTTGACTCCGGCTCAACTTTCTCGCTGCGGCACAGCTGCAGCAAAAAAAACGCCTGCAGCCTAAATGCACTACCCCCGTTCACCTCGTTTTCGCCACGCCGCCTCATTTGGTCGGCCTTATTCTCAAACATATGGATCAAGTGGATCACGATACGAGGTTTAAGACGTTTCTGTGGATGTTTTGGTGCATTATGACTTCTCCTTTTATTTACTGCGACTCCGGGTCACTGTTGGAACTAATGTTAACTGTGGTGAATCAAAGCTTTTTGACAGCTGCTGTGCTCTATGAAGCAGCAAGCTACCAACTTTTCAGAGGCATCTTTCAAGACCGCAGGGGTTGAGTATTTCATAATGAAAAGATTTTCAGTGGCGTATTTCTAGTATCTGGAGTCAAACCAATATAACGTGTCAATATCAGCCTTTTTTGTCATGTCGCTGACCTCTGATACGAAGGAGGTTCCATCCTGTAACTCTGTAATGAAATCTACAATTTTGCACACATTTCATTTGTTAATTTAATTGTTCAATTACATCAGGAAGAATGACACTGTGTCCGCGGTGATGAGACCGCAGCTAAAAATGGAGTAAAATAGTCGGGAATATGCTCTGAATACATAAATGAAGACGAAAGCGCTGAGACACATTTCCCTTCGTTTCAGCCCAATGCTTTTATCAGAGTAAGGGAGACTTCAGTAATACTGGATGTTTTGTAAGTGAATCCTTCATTTAAAAAGCCTAATCTCTTCCAGTGATTCCTCGCCATACAGTATGTGGTTTTCCCTGCCTTGACAAGCTGCTAATCTTTAAAAAAAATTAGATTAGTCTATATTTCAAAAGGAGAGCTGTCGAGTCACATGAGTCTTAATGATGTGTCAGAAGTTTTTTTTTGAAGCAAAAGACTGGAAGCTTCTAGTGTTTTGATGGAGAACATATCCCTATTAGTCAAAAATGTTTGTCAGTAACATTTGTTTCATGAAACAGTGCAGAAAGTCCAGTAACCTTGATCTGAAAACATCACACTGACCAAGCAGAAAACATCAGGGAAGTCATGCTCCAGCAATAAAACCAATTCCAGATTTACTCTCCAGCTTGGTTGTTGTGATTCCCTCCACCTCCATTTCCCTCTCTTCTTTTCAATCTCCGTCTCTCTCTCTCTCTCTCTCTTTCTTTCCACTTTATCTGTCTTTACAGCTTGTAAAAGCCGAACAGCCAGAAAGAGACGAGCCGAGGTATTGATCTCAGGGGGAAGGGAAAATTGCTGCAGTCTAACGAACACAAATTGGTGTCAAAAGCTCATCACTCGACTAAAAGACAAGTTTGCCTCAGATAAATGTTTACCGCCGCTCAAAGAGATCTGACGGAAACATGAGATTAACTTAAGTGCTTAGACAAAAGAGGCGGCAAAGATTAAAGATTATTAAAAAAGAGAAGAGCTTTCTTAGCTCAGTGGAGCCAAGATCAAAATGTCAGCTCCGGCGTTCACTTTACTCTGCCCTCATGCTTTAGGACACAATATGGACATGCAGGGCTGTAATGAAGAACCAGCTCGGTGCAGGCCTTTTGGCTATGAAGTCACTCGGTGTGAGGAAAGGAATGTCAAAACAAGAGTTCTGCAGTATCTGTAAAAACATGGGGAGTCTGGTGGACACTGGAATGATGTGATCTAAGACAACAGGCGTCTAAAATAAATTTTGTTTGTCTGCACTTCGGCCGCCAGAGCCTGTCACTCCCCTAAATACAGCGGGGGATTATTCACTCTCCACTCTCCCTTTTTGACACGAGTGCAGAGAAAAACTTAACGGTTGAACCTCTGCTTCTGCCAAACTCTACACGCAAGGTTCCCAGTTTTAACAGCGTCTAATTGGATACTCATGTGTGCCTTACGACCTCCCTCTTCATGCAGTTTCTTTTAAAAACCCATCACCGGTGCTAAATCAGGAAGGGGAACAACGTGTGCAAGGGATGGCGACTATCTAAACATCTGTTTTTACAAGGAACAGAAAGCGTAAACTGTGGTTTTCTTGCAACATGGTCTGCATTTTGTAACCACTGAAAATGATAACAAACAAGGACATAGTCTAACATTAATTAAGACAAAGCACAGATGTAAAGATCCATTGAACTGTATGAGATCTGTGCTGCGGCTTTACATGATGAAATACAACTGGCCGGCTACGTGGCCAATCATCTGACTTTCGTTATCTTGAAAGCCGAGGCGGTATTGGCAGCGGAATGTCATTAGCTACGCACCGGAGACAGCTTTACGAGCACTCGTGACAAAATGTGTAGATGTTGTGACATTGTCAAGTCAAGTTTGATTCCCAAGTATCGTACGAGAGGCTGCACTTTATCCGACTTGATCTCTGAGTGGGACTCTTTCCCCCTGTTGTTGTTGTTGTTGGCCGCCTCAAAGCTTAATTAAACCTGCCAGGAACCGTTTCTGGCATTTCTGTGAGAATAAATCTGAGAGAGTTCACTAACTAACACACAGACCCCTGGCACTAAAGCCGATCTGGTGCGGTGGTATCGATTGCAGCCCGCGTGGCTCGACCGAGCCTTCAGGATGTTGGGTCAATGCAGATCTGATTTGCATCACCGTCTCAGAAAAGTGAGTTGGAAGTTTGATCCTGAAATCTCCAGCTGCATGGTCGGTGTGGCTGCTGAGTGCGTATTGACGTCATTATGAAGGCTAGAAAGAAAAAATGACAGCTGAGACAAACCGAGACTTATCTTTACTGCGCTTACTGTTTGATTGTGTTTCCATCCGGATCAAGTGTCAAAGCATCAGCCAGGTATCATGAAATTCAGCTTATTTCTTTGGTTGCTTGGTTGTTTGTGTTGTCAGTAGGCGTCTCACAAGAAGACAGTTTATCCCTTTTTATGTTTTCTTGGAAAAGGTTGCTCATAACAACCTACAGATGAACTCAACATAATCTTTTATACACCAATAAATTTCATTTTTATGTAAATATTTCGTTTTGATTTGTGTATTTGTTTTTTTTTTTATTAATTTATTTCAATATTCTCCTCCAGGTGTTTAAATATAAAAAAATAATTTGAAACTTTTTGTGCAGAGGGAGATAGCTGCTTGTTATTATTATCATTATTATTATTATTATTATTAGCAAGAGTAGCATTAGAAACTAATGAGAAGTGGCATTAGAAACACAATTTTAACATCTTCTCTCCTGTTTACAATACACGAGTAAAGGTTTCAGGTTGCCAATAAATTAATGTTGAGCAAAGACTTATTTTCTTAGTCTAAGTGTCCCATTTTTCAAACTGTGGAAATCTCATTGCGGAACAAAACTCACTGGATATTTTCCTCACAAGTGGTGCAGATCCGTGGCTTTAAAAGATCAATTTTCCTATCAAATCTGTCTTCATTAGTTTTTTTTTCGAGAACCAAGAATTTCCTTGACATCAGGAAAAGCAAAGGCCTGAGTAAGCACTTCGCTGCCTACAGTATACAAGCATGTCATACATCCACTTGCAGTGCTTAAAATGCATTTGTGACCCCGTCCAAAATTTTCTTGGCCGGTCAACAAAGGCTGCCTTTGTTGACCATCTGAAAAAAAATGTTTGCTGCATTTTCCAGCATCACTGGACTAGCGAGCCGCGAGGAGAGAAGACAAGCTGCAGAAAATTAATGCAGCAGGTAACATATTAGTGAGACCTCTGCTTAATAAGCCGTTTATTTCCCAACAAAAGGGCATGTGTAACAGATGTGTTTGTGTAGTGGTGTTATTTCATTTAGGTGTGAATATGTATTCACTTTTGTCTGTTGTGTAATTAACATGCAAAGAGATGATTTGATTTCTGTTTTCCTGCTGAGTCCAGCATGTGTGGAGGAACTGTTTGATTATTTATGCATAAAAATGAGAAACTTGTTCACAAATTATTAGTTTGTACAATTATATATTATTAATAATCAAACTAGTAACTACTTAATTAAATTCCTCAAATTAACATCGTTATGTTATTGTGGTAGTACTGTAGGAACTGTTTTTATGGCCAAGGCTGAATGTCAGTAGTAGGACAGCAGTTGTGTTTCAGGCTGCGTCTGAATGTCTAGAGTCATTATATCCTATATAATGGGCTGTAATTATCTGACAATACAATGTAAAAGTATAATGTAATGTATAATCAATCCTCACTACATAAGAGTGAACAACTCATGGGTTTTGCAGACAGTAAATGGAGTAGTGTAGTATTTTCATTATCGTTAATCTGCTTATTATGTTCTTGAATATACTGATTAATCGTTTGGTCTGTCAAATGTCAAAAAAAGCTCATGGTGGCGTCTTCAAATACCTTGTTTTGTCCAACCAACAGTCCAAAACCCAAACGCTTTGTCATGGCCCTCGGCGTCTGATACTGACACACAAGGCGACCAGGCTTTCAACTCACTCCAATCTTACTTCAACCCATCCACATCATTATTAGAGGCGTTTTAATAACGTGCAGTATCTGTGCGGTTTGTGAAATTTAATCTATATAATGTATTTCAATTGGAAGTATCTTTCATGCCTGCACCAACCGTTACAAATCACTGTTAAAAAATAACTGTTTTATGGTGTGACAGTGTGGTTAAGGTCTGGTTAGGTTTAGGCACACAAACTACTTGGTTAGGGTTAAAGAGAGATCATGGTTTGGGTTAAAATGATCACTTGAAACATGGTTGGAAGCGGGAAGCGGTCTCCTGCAGTAAAGTCCACCTATGTCCACTTTTTGCCATCTATTTATTGAGCCATCCACCCAACTCACTACCTCTAAATAAGGACTTTTGTCACCTTAAGTACACATCATCAGTCTCATGGCGTCTATTTCAGATGTTATGGGAGTTCTATAGAAGTCTATCGGACTACCCTGCACGTTGAAAAATGACACTAAGAGGTACCGCATGACAAAGCATCGGTATTTGAGGAGTTGGGAGTGAGAAAGGGCTGAATCTTCACATTTGAGAAGCTGCAACAAGCAAATGTTTATTGTTTTGGCTTAAAAAAAAAGACTAAAACAATTATTCAATTATCAAAATAGTTGCTAATTTCATTACAACTCCAGTAGTGTCAAATAGTTTTGTTTTTTTTTAAATCTTGCCATTTGGCACAAAAGTGTATAATATGACAATTTCTGACAATAGCTTTATGGAAGAGGAGCCCAAAAAATTAATGAATCCTTTCTCTGATTTATTCCATTTATCCTTGTGTTCTCCACACTTGTCTCATTTGTCTCTTGTCTCTGTCTCATTTGAGCAATGTTTCAGCACTCCTCGTTTAGTCTTTGCTGTCCAGTTTTGACAGTATGTGTCTGTAATTCAGTCAAAAACAATCACTGAATGTTGTCAAGTCATTCACATTTTAAACAAGCTTTTTGGAGTTAATAACATTTAAATTTTGCCTTGAGGTGAGTGAGTATACTCTCAGTTTTGGACGTTATTTCACATTTCTTAGAAGTTTTCTACAGGACAACAGCTGCTAATTCATTCACAAATGCAATTTAAGTAACGAAAAGGTTTGAATTACTAATCCTTGTGAAGGAATTACGAAAGAATTGTACCTCTAGTACTTGCCAGGCTCCATAGTTTTCTTCATTTGTTTTCACATTATCACTCGTAAAGCAGGCAGAATGTGTTTCCTCCACCTCCGTTCATGCTTCACTGGGAATTCTACTTGTATATTCTTTTATGTATTCTTCCATAAGGCTTCAATCATAAATTTCACACAATGTATAACTCAATAAAAGACATAACCTCGAGGTTATTTACAGGGAGCCTCCAACTACTATCATCTGGGCCCATAATGCATGGAAAGAATGTGCAGCTTGTCACAGGATGACACCCAAAGTCCAATAAATTCCGCTGCCGCCATTGCACCACAAGATAAATGGAAACCTCCCCCATCTGAACCAGATACACCCCGCTCCCCCATCCACCCGTCCACCACCAGCCACTGTCAAGGTTACCCTAAGCGATGCACTTTGCGAGGGATCAGCACTCTTTATTTTCATGGCAGTCATGAGCTCCATACAGCTGGTGTTGAAGACGTCCCGTCTGAAAAGGGAGAGGGGGGGGGGGGGTTCATCACATGACATCTGGGTGACAGCTGAGTGAACCGACTTGGCTGCTCACATGGAATAACAGAGGAAGAAAAAACATTTGTTTGTTCAGGTTCTAGTTTAATTAATTTTGGAAAAACAGTGACGGTATTTGTCACGTTTCCCACCTCTCAACAGTTAAATCCATGATATTACCAAACTTCTCAGGTCATTTAATCTGCTCTTTCCATAGTTTCATTTCTACTGTGAACTAAATATTTTAAATCAGCAGGATGACAATAAATATGCCTTTTTTTTTCTGTCATTCATTTGTTTTTCTTTCCCCCTTCACACACAATATCTCAGGTTGGAGTTTTCATTACACAAACACAGCTGCATAGAGAGCAGAAATAATCATGTTGGTTGGTTAAACCTCAACAGGCAGAGTCAACAAATCAGTTTTTTTTTTTCAGAGCACAAGAAGGATAAATCGTGAACTGATGAATGAGGAACACTGATTAAAATTTAAACAAAGGTTTGAGGAGAAAGAAATTTGACAACCTGATACTGAAGTAGCTATCTCTAAAATAGGACGTGGACACGGACGCCAGATGTGCACATTATACTACACTGGATGTCTTCATACACGGACGTCTTTGCACGTTTGTCAGCACATACGACAATCCCTTGTATGGATTTTGTTATAGCTACATTACAGATTGAATAACATAATTAACTGCTTCTCTGTCAATAGCCGTGTTTCCATTAGATTCGCAAGAGAATTTTAAGAGAACTTATGAAAACGCGAATTAGGTGCGTTTCCATCAACTGGTTTGAATCGCATAGTTTCATCAGAAGTTTAAATAATCCGCCAAATAAACAGAGTAGAAGAAGTAGAGGTCGCCAACTGGAAAGAAACAAATTGTTATATCGCCTTGACGAGAGAAAAATGGAGAGAGGTCTTCATGAATTTGTTTCAACTGGGCAAGTTGTAAATGCTCTTTCGTGTCATGCTAGTATCAGCCGTGCTCCACGCTATCTGGAGACGCTGGAAGACCCAGAGAGTGGAAATAGCTGGTCATATGAGTTATACGTTTGCTACGTCAGTATTTATTCAACAAATATGTTTCCATTCCCATTTTGAACATAAACTCTTCAATCAAGCGTAAAAACTTGAAAAGTTCTTTCACATTTTGGCGTTTCCAGCAAGTTTTTCTAATGCGATACTTCGAAATGCACATAAAAAATAGGTTGATGGAAACAAGTTTTTTTTGTGAGAAAAAAGTGTAAGTGGAGCTTTGAGTTGAGATTATTTTGTCACAGTACAGTCAGGTAGTAGTATTGAAGCTGAACTGCGGCTGTCAGTGAGTAAGCTGCCGTTCCAGTTGCAGAACGACCGCACTGCGTCCCCGAAAGCCAGAAACACTTAAGAGAGAAAGAGAGAGAGAGAGAGGATGAGCTTCTTCAGCTCATGAAAGAAGACATGAGGTTACAGAGAGAGAGCAGAGAGAGAGACAGACAGGCAGACAGGCTCTTCTCTCTACTCGAGAGATTAGTTGAAAAATAAAAAATAGTGAAAGAATGGATTAAAATAAAGTAATTGTTAAATACATTGTTTATTTCATTTACAGCGTATTTACAACTATTTACAAGATAAAGTTGTGGTGAAAGCTGCTTTTCCTTGAGCAAACAGATGTACAAAAATAACACTTATTCCAATAAAAGTCAGCACCCAGGGGAGTTAATTAGAGGATTAATCAGTAATATAAAAGTTTGGTTGTCTGTTTGAGGCGTGAGTGAAAGCCATTAGGCCCGGTTTTATCTCCAAGCCAGGTGCAACTGATACACTTTAAGGGAAGTCTGAAACACCATTGTTTCCGAGATGAATCATACTTGGATCATTACCAAAGCGTCAAGGTCACTAATGAACTTAGAATCAATGGGAGAATAGTTCTGAGTATGTGAGGTGAAGCCTAAAAATAGACTCCACGTGAGGAAGGGTTATGAAAGGTGAATAATATGTTTTATGATTTTACATTTGGTTCTTTGTCCTGGGATCAAGGCCTCGGTTTGCTTTGTATTGCTCTTGATGCACAGTAAACCTATTCACATTGAACTCTACCAGTCTCGAGTGTGTTCTTTGAGTCAGAACATACATATAAGTTTTTGAGTTACTACTGAGTTGAGGGAAATGTGAAGATTTATTAGCCCATCTGAAGATTTCCCACCACAAAGTACATAAGACGTAGAATAACAGGGTGTCTGCAGGTCCTTAAAAAGTCTTATTTTATAAATAATAGGCCTTAGAAAATATGTTTATGTATATTTTGGTTCAGCTGAGCAGTGGATGGGCTGGATGGGCTGCCATAATAATAAAATTAATAGTTTTGGCTCCATTTTTACTAGCTGTGTCAACTGCAGCTGTCAAGGTTGCTAGGCGACAGGAGCGGCGCTTTGTGACACATGGTGGAGGCAGGAACAGTTGGTGACGCAAAAACCGTCTCATTTAACAACGCTCGGTTTAGCCTTCGCGGTCTACGAAGGACACGCCTTTGTGGACCGCGTCCTTCGAAGGATGTAGCCCCTGAATTGGGACACAGCTAGTGTTGCACATGAATGAGCAGGTGCACTTTACATGAATATTACATTTACACCCACATTTTGTATCAATGTGAAGAAATATCTTTATTATTTTAAGGTATTAAATTTACTAGATTAGCCAAAAATAGACAATCCCCCCCCCCCTGCTGCTTCTTAATAGACAAGTAGATGAAGTTAGTAGACGGCACTTAGTTAGCAACATATAATAATGTCTACATCATTATTTTTACCTTTTAACTTGACTTCAGTCTCTTTCTTTGCCCCAAAAGGTTAATATTATTTTGGCTTCATGAAATGTTTGTAGAACTTCAAAATTAAAAAAATAAACTGGGGACAAACCTAAAAACTGGCTGAAACCTTCAAAGACCGGACCACACAGAGAGATTGTTTTCCACCAACTGGCACAGAGTTTTTAAGTCTTTTACAGTCAGAAAGGAGAATAAACCTTTTGACTGAGTAATAATCACTGAACGCGACCGTCAGTAATAACTGGAATTCTGGTGACTGACAACCACAGCAAATCCCACAAAAACGAATCGTTGTTCATGTTCTTGTACTAAAACAAACATGGACGACATACAGCCGCTTGTACTGTTTATATCATGGATGTATGGTTTATATACAGTGTAATCTGTGCTGAAAAGGCAAAAAAAAGAGAAAGTACAGCGTTTGGGTAAGATCCTGGAAAGAGAGACGTGGGTAATGTGGACTGTAGAGCCGACAGAGGGAAGTGGAAGTGAGTGAAAGCTAACTTAAGTTTAGGTGGGTCTTTGATTTTATGTTGTAGAGACATTTTTCCCCTCTTTAATTTATTTACGGTACGTCTCCCTCAGCATCAACTGGATCTGAAGACGTATTATAATCTTTACATATCACACATTATATGATTTTATCTGGCAACACAGACTCAAACAGACCTGCTCCAACTAAATCCAATCAAGCACAAATTATATTAATAATCAGCATAAATGTCATGTGTGTCCTCGTCTTTATTGCCCTTAAGATGTTCTATCATGAAGTCCATTAGCACCAACAGAGACACTGCAAAGAAAAAAAACCAACACACATTTTCTTCAAGCTGTGGTTTCTGACATAGTGGCTTCAGCAAGAAATACAAGGTTGTGTTTCACAAGGGGATCGTTTGTAGTGAAGGTTGCAGCATTGTGCTAATTTGCTGCTTATTGTAGGATCAACATGAAGAAAGACAGCTGGCATGTTGGACTTTTCAGAGTTGTTCAATTGGACCTTGAGGAGGATAATATGCTGTGCTTTGTGTTGTTTGATAATCATGAAACTGGATTTACAGTTACATATTTAATCTTCTATCCTAGTAGCACTACATGACACCAACACAGCCGCTTGTGTCATTTTTCTGCAATGTTTTTTCTCAGTGTGAAACATGCCAAGACATGTATTTGTTATTAAATGTCTCAGCCGGCGACTGTGCTATTCATTGTATAATATGTTTACTGTCTTTCTGTAATATTTTCAGAACTTCCATCAAAAAAAAAACCCCATCAAAGCAAAGAAAAAGAAATGAAAATACAACAGGTGACCACACAAAAAGGCAACAGTCAGTACTGCCATGTGTGTATGAGGCTCATTACTTGCATGACAATGTATTATGTCAGGTCTTATGTAATAGCGAAACATGATACATGAGGGCTTAAGTATATTACTAAAAATTGGTGCCATATGGATCTTGTTAAGTGCACAAATGTTGACCTTGTGTATTCAGTAGAGATTTAAGCTCTTAATCGTAGGACGGGTGAACGAGGCTGGAAGACTTGAATGAGGTCATTTCAAAACATGACTAATAATAATAATTAGATATCTAATTATTTATAATTCTGCAGGACTTTGCTAAACAAAGTTACAACTTGCTGTAAACTAACAAGGAACACTACAAAGTTTTCACCACAGTGAGCTTTGTGAGAGCTTCAGTATAGGAAAGTTGTTTTGCCTCTGGCTCCATTAACAGCCCAACCTGCCAACACCAACTTAGCACAATTCAGAAACCACACTGGACCCAACGGGCAAATTAACAAAAGTACCACAACATAATGAGGTCAAAAAACAAATTAGCAGCAAGTTCATTAAAATTATTAGTTGTTCAAATAGACTCACACAACGAAATTTGCGGTTAGCGCTTGTCCAGCCAACACAACAACTAAATAAACTGCACGTCATACTGAGCGGTTGCAGAAAAAGACCTTTTAACCACTTTAGACCACTTAAGTAAAAGTAGCAATATAATAAATAAAATAAAATAAAAAATACTCCTTGACATGTAAAAGTCCTGCCTTCAATGTTTATTGAAAGTACTGAAGATCATCAACAAAAGTATCAAGGTAAAACTACTCATTATGCAGACAAATGGTGTTATATTATTATTATAACACAAAATTTCATGATAAAATAAAGTCGACATTGTGAGCATGGCCGTTATTTTCAACCGAGAGAGCGGCTGTGCTGGTTTGTGTTCGCCATAGCGATTTTCCACCAAATTTCAGCCAGTTCTACTAAAGTGAACTTTGACCCCAAATATGCTGACCTCAACAATGCACGTCCAATAGGGGTTCTATGCAGAAATGATGTCGACAATGATTTTACCTTAGAGAAGAATGGTGGAAAGTTAATTTTGTGCATCTCTGAATTCCTGGATTTATGTGACTCTACTGTCGAATCATACCAGGACTTCAGGAAAATATGTCAAGCATGCTAGAAAATATCAAGAGAGGACGGACGGGGATACAAGTCCTTATGTTGTTCTCTGCAGAATCCTAGTGAGCTGTTTTTAGGATTATGTGGTGCTCATCATTCTGCACACAACCTGCCAAAAATGACTTTCTCATGGAGCTCCTAGTAACTACTTTATATAGTTATAGGATTAGTGCTGAAAAACGAAGCCAATGCTAGAAGTGCCAAAAACTGCAGTTCCTTGAATGGCCACTTGAGGCCCCAAAAATGAGTAAATCCCCACAGACCCCCATGTTAAAATGCCCAACTTTACAGCAGAAATAAACATGTTTACAGCCTGGTACAAATAACGGTTTTGGTCTCTTTCCCCTTTCATGACAACTGTACGGGGGGTGATTCTTTTTTATAACTCACCCGTTTAAATTTTATTAAGCCGTAAAATTATGCGTAATGAAGGACATGGCTGCTTTGAGTGACAGGTCCGCCAGCCGCTAGGTGGCTTGTTTCAGCCATTCGGCCCGCCTCTTTGCCCATTTTTGATTGGCAGAGTCACTCACTGCCAAGGTGGCGACGGCCAGAGAGACCCACTTTGAGCTCCAAAACCACTTTTCAGAAACCGTGTTGACGTCATGGTAACGACGTCCATATTTTTATAGTCTATGGATTAATGTGGTGGAGAGAAAAGATGCAAAACATGTTAATCTTCACACTGTAAGAACAAAAATATCTTTCTCTGCATTTCAACATCTTTTTCTCTAAGTAAAGCTTAAAACTTGTCAGCCAAGAACTGTTAACGTTGCTTAAACTTGGTTTCATTTTTGGCCTCTGGGGTTTTATTTTTGATGTAATCTGTAAATCTGACAGATAAAGCTGCAACAACAGCAACAAAAGCTTAAACTCTTTAGTCTTACAAAACTTTCCACATGTTGTGACTTAAAAACAAATGTAGAAAATGCAGTAACATATGCAGACATGTTATTGCTTTGTCATGTTTCATTTGCATTTAAATTTCAACCCTTTTAGGACAGAGCATTTCTTTGGATTTTTAGTAAGAATGCTGGAAACACTGCAATTTGTCCTCATCTTGCCATTGCAAATTAATCCACAGGCACAAGGAAATACACTCTCAAACCACCCAGAAGTACATGGTACGTCTCATCCAGCAGCTGTTTCATGCTGTGCTCTGAGTATTTTAGAGCAGATTCTTCCATGAATGTGATTATCTTTCTATCACGTATGCGTTCATGCGGTGAAGCATCCAGCATGTTCCCTGTGAACACTGTTACGGTGATTTGCAGGTGAAATGATGTCAGTGCATCTTTGCTAAAAAACCATTTAAAAAGCAACCAAACATTTCCCAGTTTCAGCCTTGAGGCTCGGACTTATTTTCACCTACAAAACATCAAAAGTCTTCACTTGGTTTCAGCTGCAGGCTCGAGACAAGAAGAGCAACTAAACAATGTAGATAGAGAAGAGGAGAGCCGATACAATCAATTTAAACAGAGCAGAATATGATGCAGACTCTACACAGCTTGGGAACAAGAACACTAAAGGAAAAAAAATGTATGTAGAAGACAAACAAAGACTGTTTATTGCAGTTTGTTGGGGAATCTGCAATGTCTGTTTTATCAGCCAGGCCCAACAAGTCTGTTGTGTCATTAGTACAAAACACAAGGCTGAAAAGAGGAGCCCTGCTGTTTTATGCTCTCAAAACAGCAGAATAAGTGAGGATAGAAGCAGAGAACAAAAGAGGATATACGAGCAAAGAGAAATTCACAGAGGGACTGAACACCAAGGTGAATTTACAGACATGAAGACTGAACAAGGCCGCTGCCAACATCAAGGTGAGACGAGAGGAACAGGCGAGACTGGCATAGTACAGATACTTTTTTTTATTATTTTTTTTTTTATAAAGGATCCTTTTTTCCAGACGGCCCCCTTTTTTTGCTTTGATGAGATCTGCACTTGCCGGCAGGGCGACAGCAAGTCACCATCTTATTTCACCCTCCCATAAAGTGATGAACACAGCATTTCCTTGAAGCCTTATCTGCAGCAACACGGTAACACGCAGAGCGCCGCTCCATTTCAATATCTGCAAACATATAACCAGAGAAATGTGACAGCAGCCGTAGACCCGACTGCACCTCGGCTGTTATCACACACACAGGGGCTAATATGTTTAAACACTGCGGCTGCTTTAATGTTGATTCCTTCCTTCGCGATCAGATGAATACGTCATCAGAAACCTGATTGATGAGTTAAACTCTCATATGAATCGTGTAACGGTACAAATGTGCTCCATTTATACATACAGGAGGCCTGGTAACCCCTCACCTGACAAATAGGAGCTGACAACAGAGAGGCTTGTTCATTTATCAACTGAGGGAAAGTGAAAAAAAACAACAAAAAATGTGATATCCTTTTGCATACAGATTGTAAAGCCTTATGGGAAAGTCACCCACCAAAGAGGCACATCTGTGATAATCTAAATCAAAACCTACTGGTGCAGTCAACAAGTTTTAAGCATGGTTTATTTTCACATCACAAGAAAGCAGATGTAGAAGTAAACTTTCAGCTCTTTAACAGATTTTAAATTCTCTCTATCTTTAAAAGACAATCTGACAAACACGCTGACAGGCATGGACGGAGAAGAGAAAGAGAGACAAAGGGAAAGAAGATCTGATCTGTTTCACATCAGCATCATTTTTTTTGGTAAAATGCCGCTTTGACAGTCATGTTCCGTTCTGGGAGCTGTATCAGTTTTTCCTGATAGGTGTAACGTAATCACACAGAACATCTCTCTGAGTTTGTTTCAAGCTTTTATTTATCGGGGGAGCGTCAGCTGAGCACAACGTCCCCCCCTCTTCACTCAGTTAACCACCTCCACTGTTTCAGCCAACAGTCTGCTTTTTGCTGCTCACTCAGCACAGCTCTGATGGAGCCCTTATGAGGACGATGCTTGTTGAGGGAGCGGGAAGCTTTATTCATTTATTTTCCTCCCCCCCCCGACCCCCCCTAACTGCATTTTCCCAGTCAGTCCGGGAACTGGTGGCTCTCCAATCACAGACCTGATCTGTAACCTCTGCAGACGGTTTCTCACTCCGTATGTGCTCTCACACTTAGCATAAAATAGCTCATGAATATTTTTAGCTCAATGTGTATTTGTGAAAAATGACTCACCCCATGCAGTATCCTTTCTCTAAGTGCAAGCCGCAGGCTATTCAGACATTTTTGTGATAACATTTTCAAAGTTACATTCAAATTTGCAAAGAGCTCGTCTCCATTTGCTTATACAATATATTTAGCAGTTAGAAATTAAACATTAGAGTGATTAATTCATGATTATTAATATCTGATGGTGATGGTTTCATTAAAAAATGAGAGATGCTGTGTTAATGGAGGATGTTGTTTAACATCACAGGCACTGCAGAAATAAAGTTTTGATTAACCATAAGGAGCTTTTGTTGTTGTTGTTGTTGTTGTTGTTTTTCTTCCTTCATACAGCGTCAGAGCACTGGAGCAGAGTGCACTGCCTCTCTGGCCCAGATTTTAGGGAGGACAAAAGGAGGCAATAACAGGCTCATTTCACCGCATTGCTTCAGCACTGGCACGCGGTGTAGACACGTATTGCCCGCTGAGGTGGATATTGAAAAGACAATGAAAAAAAAAAAAAGAAGTAGACAGCCCAATCCATTACAAGACCTCTAGAATTACATTTTCCTCTGATACAGTGGAGCCCTGTGAGACCCAATACACTGTGTTTCTGGAGATGGAAACAATTTGGCTCAGGTTGGCTAATTCTCTGGGACTATGTACTCACTGACAGAAAAGATGGTGTAACACTAACTAAAAGAAAAAAAAAAAAAAAAGAGAGAGAGGATCTCACAGGGGGGATTTTGCGACTGAAATTTATTGGACGTAACTCAAGAGCGTTGCTCCCCCCGCCCCCCAAAACAGCGCTGACTTGAAACATCTGGCTGTATAACCTCTTAACACGGCTGAAACCTGGCTGTGTCATGAAGAATATGTTAGCCTAAATGAATCCGCTCCACCCAGTCGTATTAATACTCTCACTCCTCGAGACACCGGCCAAGGAGGTGGAGTTGCGGCCATTTTCAGCTCAAGCCTAATAATCAACCCAACCTTAATCATAACTCATTCGAAAGCCTTTCACACCAAGCCTGGAAAACATTACAGCCAATTCTATTTGTCATAGTGAACCGCCCTCCTGGCCCGTACTCTGAATTGTCAGAGTATTATCAAGTTTAGTCCTTTGTACAGATAAAATAATTATAGTAAGTGCTCATAATATTTATGTGGATGTTGACAATGATAGTCTTAGCGCTGCGTTTATCTCATGATTTGACTCAAGTGGCTTCTCTCAGGGTGTAAATAAACCCACTCACTGTTTCAACCACACCCTCGACCTTGTTCTGACATATGGCATCAAAACCGAACATTTAATAGTCTTTCCACAGAGTCCTCTTTTTTTTATCAGACCATTACTTAATATCTTTTGAATCCCTATTACTGGACTACACGCCGTTAGACAAAAATGATTTCTCCAGATGTCTATCTGATAGTGCTGTAGCTAAATTTAAAGATTAGATTCCATCAGCGTTTAATTCAATGCCATGTCTCTGCACTGGCTCCCTGTAAAAAATCCAGAGAAGAATTTAAAATCCTTTCTCTTCACCTTAATGGTCAGCCAACATCATATCTTAAAGAGCTCATAGTAGCTTATTTCCCCACTGGAACACTGAACTCCCAGAATACAGACTTAATTGTGGTCTTCAAAAGTAGAATGGGAGCTTTCAACTGTAAGGCTCCTCTCCTGTGGAACCATGTTTCGGTCCGGGGGGCAGACACCCTTTCTACATTTAAGAGTAGAATAAAAACTTTCCTCTTTGATAAAGCTTATAGTTAGGGTTGGCCAGGCTTGCTGTGGACCAGTTCCTAGTTATGCTGCTATAGGACTAGACCGCCAGGGGAATTCCCAATGTATGCATTCAAGTCCCATTAATGCATGTTACTAACTTAGCTTCTTCCCCATTGTGGTTGCGAATCACCTGCTGATGTCCACCATATTATTATTATTAGTCATATTTCTATTATTATTATAGTTGTTATTATTGTTGTTGCTGTGCATCTCTCTCTCTCTCTCAGAGACGGCAGATGGCCACCCACACAGAGCCCGGTTCTGTTTAAGGTTTTTTCCTGTTGAAGAGGAGTTTTTCCTTGCCGCCGTCGCCAAGTGCTTGCTCATGGGGGGAATGTTGGATCTCTGTAAAGTACGGTCCTGCTCTATATGAAAAGTGTCATGAGATAACTTTAGTTGTGATTTGGAGCGATATAAATGACATTGACTTGACTTAACTTGATGAGCGAGCTTTTTTACGTATGCTGACATAGTGCTGCTTTTTTGTGTGTCAGCTATGTGCCTTTTCTTCTGCAGTTCAGTCACACAGAGAAAAACTGAGAGGAGAGAGAAAAACTGGATTTGGGAACAGATGGTTCCCCTAGAGAATGGCTGAAGGGTGTGATTCAAATTAAAACAAAATAAGTTATATGAGGTGTTTTTTTCTCTTTTTTTTGATTGAACTGTGAGAGGGGAAAAAGAAGGGAAGGGAAAAGAAAGGTGATGTGAAATGAAGAGCTTTGTTGTTGTAGCCATGTGGATATCGGTTTTAAATTTGAGATGCTTTGGGATTTAGGGGCCGGTATCCTCCTCAGTGTTCCAGGAGGTGAAGACAACATCACAGACAGCTTATTGAGGTCGCCGCAGCAGTTGTTTTGCTTTGATGATCAGCATGAAGACGTCTGGTGGGTCCGGAGCTGTGACGAAATCCATCCACGAATCACAGCACACGCTCAGGATAGCCAACGGTCCGGTCTGTGCCTC
Organism: Thunnus thynnus; assembly: GCF_963924715.1. NCBI lineage: Eukaryota > Metazoa > Chordata > Actinopteri > Scombriformes > Scombridae > Thunnus > Thunnus thynnus. Next base: position 6,889,689 of record NC_089526.1, on the reverse strand, counting down.
TGCGAGCGAGATCATCCAGATGCACTTATGTTATGTACAAGAACAGAAAAGCATTGAGCAAGAAAGCTGCTATTGCGAATCAGTAGTCTAGAGGGAGACATTACACTGCACTGAACCGTATGTGTACGATTAATTTACTTTCATTCCTTTCCTGTTGCAAAATTTGGTGATATATATACACTTTAAAGTCCCACAGGAGCACCATATAAACCCTATTAAACCTACTGTGCCGTTTTATTTATTAAACTGAAAAACAATGCACCTTATTGTGGCTTCACAGTCGCTGCAGAAGCCCATTTTGGCAGGTTTATACAGGCAAAAAGTGTAGAGACTTTTATATAACGAGCATCTCCATTTCTTTTCCCCTCTTCAACGGTTCTTATTTACCTGCTACGATTTCTGCTCTCTTTTAATCATTTTAAACCGTTTTAAATGCCTTACTGAGCTTATAACATGACTTTTACAGCACGTTTACAACCAAGCTCAGTCTCTAAATCCTTAAATTAATTCACTCAGCAGCACTTTGTCATCCTTCATCCCAGCTATTGTTTGTTGGTGTTGTTTTATGGGTTTCAATTGGTCTCTGCTGTTTCTGATTTCCTAAATGGTCATGGTAACAAAACCGCAGATGCACCCAATATTGGCATGAAATGTCAAGTGCTAAAACAACAAGAAGCTGTAGCAAGTATTGGAGATTTGGAGCATAACAAATGAGCGTGATACCTAAAAATACCCTGGTTTTCCCACCGAGGGAGGGATTATGTGGCGGAGACAGAGAGTAGAAAGTAACCATGTGGAGGTTTCTCATTCCTAAAAAAATGTTTTCTGCTGGCAGCTTTGTTTTCAGTGTTTGGCTTGTTCAATATTTACAGCTGCACTGACTGATTTTTGACCACTAGAAGACAGAAAGTAGCAAATGTAAAACAAAGGTGTCAAGTTTTTATGACGAACATGTTGCCAAACAGTTTCGTACCTGCACAACCAGCAGACAGAGAGAAATATGAGCATCCCATCGGACATGTTTCTTTGACGACTGTTGAATGTTAAATGTCCCATGTTCACTGGTGTTGACGTAGCTCTGGTTTGGTCCACTCCTCCCACGTTATGTCTGTGGTTATAAAAAAATCATTGGTTTTAAAGCTGGAGGGACTCAACCAAGGAGAACAAGCAGCTGAAACTGAAAGTAAAAAGCTGCAGAGTGGATGTTGATTCCTTTTCCTTTTGTATGACCTTTTCATATTATAAAGCACTGTTTGATTCTACAGCAGTGCATTGAATTTACCAAAGATGAAAGATTTTTTATGGTTTATCTCATAATTATGACTTAAACCCACTGATTTGTAAAAGAAAGGTTATGAAAAAAGTTTTATTTCTCCGTAGGATAATGTTGTTAAGCACTTTTAGTGGACGTGCATTAAAGGTGTGCAATTACCTCGAAGGATTACATTGCAGCCCAGCGCTCACTCAATACTGGACCAGTTTCAAAAATCGTTGTCCCCATTAGTCACTTAGACACAAAAAGAGGAAAACAGGGTCCAGTTTGAAAAATACTGAAGCTTCCCTTTAATATGTCCCAGTGTCTCAAATCAAGGAAGGAATAAGGTAGAACCATCACGCTTCTGTCTTCATAAATAGCAATAATTGATATTTACCGTAACATTTTCTCATAATTACAAGATCCGGATCTCATAATTTTCTCTATCTATATCTATTAATTATAAGATAGCGTTCTTGTAATTATAAAATAGTTTTCTTGTAATTATGAGATACTTTTCTTATAAGCATGAGATCCGGATAAATATTAAGTAATAATTATGACATACGGAAGTCATAATTATGAGATAAGGCCTCTGTAGATTCTGTTGTAGGTTCAATGTTGGTATGAAAAGTTTTGTTCACTTTCACTCCTCTTACCAAAGCGTTTCAGTTGCCTGAATGTTTTGCTCGCTGTTGTTTTCACTGCTTAAAATTAGCTGTCAGCTAATAAACACATAATAAACTGAAGTGAACTGCGGGTCCAATCCCTGCAATCATCACAGTCAAATTCACAGACGAACGCAACGTTTCTATTATTTGGTCTTTGTTGGTACTTTATATTAATTCCACAGTTTATTAGAATGTGTTGCAAATTTGTATACAGGAAATACTTGTTGTAAACACACCGAGTGCTTAAGCCTACAAATGCTAATGGTTTTCATGCTGTATAATATTAGTGGTATTTTCAGTCACCTCTGTTTCTCCCATACAAACCTCATGACATATGAGAAGGAAAAAACTGATAGATGAATGCAATTTCCTGTCGACCTCGTGAAAGCAGCGTGACTCCAGTTTAGCATTCCTTCAAAATTGGAGATTCCAACTACTTAACCCCGTCAAACACATGAAGCCACTCAGTAAGATAAATACACTGTTTAGTCCCAATAACTCAATTATCTTATATTCTCTTCCAAAGCATTTAGAAGGGGCACAAGCAGGTAAAAAAAAAAATGAAGCAGAAATCAAATCATGTATGTTGCAGCTTCAAAAGAACAGAGACCAATCAGTGAAACTGGATTTTACATGAAAGATTTCCATCGCTTGTCGGATCTTCATTCTTTGTTTGAGAACAGTCTGCACATAAAGAGCTTTGTTCCAAATATCTGAGGTATCAATGCAACAAAAAGTCACATAAAAACCCTTTACAACTCTCTGAGACAGAGAGGATTTAATCGTTTACAGTTTATACTGCTGGAATTTGGAGTGATCGTTGATTTATTTCAAATTTAGAAACATAATCCTTAAAAGACTGACAGTACTGTGCTTGTGGTTCAAAGTGAGTTAATGGTGGTCAAGCAACATGCTGTGTCTGGAGCTAAGCGGCTTCCTAAAGCCAGCAGAGATCACATGTTCAGAAATAAAGACGGCGGCGGTGGTGGGGGGCAATATTGGAGATGCTATTTCCTGTTTCTAACCAGCACTCCATTCCACTCCATTCACTCCAAAGCCCAGAGCTTGTCAAAGTGACAGCTCCATTGACAGCACACTAGTGACACATTGAACCGGGCGAATAATAATACAGAGACTCAAACTGAGAATAGGAAGCCCCAGTTGTCCTTTGTCAGCAATGCTATTAAAATTCATAAGAAAATAACTGAGTGAGAGACTTGTGAGCAATTACTTGCTGCAACTGCTAATCTCATTCGTACAGTTCAACAGTTCCATTTATTTATTGTGATGTTTTTTAAATGAAAAGTTCATGTTTCTTATTGTGGTAGCTTGTGGCAAGAGCAGGCCACAGTGATGAGAAACCCCGGCAAAACTCAAACACCACAAAAATTTGCAGCCATTAGAAACCACTGCCACCAGTCAACCGCAGGTTACTCTTAGCGTGAACTATTAAATTGATATTTACTGCATCAAAATGACTTTCAGGTGGTGGGAAAAGTAAAAGCATCTTGTCTACTACTACTAATGTCTGCTGCAACATTAGGAAAATAGAACACAGACAACGAGCCTGCTGCATGTAATATACTGTATATACGGTATGATATAGTTACCATCAATTAAAATGATGTAAATCATGCTAATAATTATTTTTAAATAAAATACATCTTGGCAAAAGTAAGTCTAATCTTACACTAATCTAAATCTGTACAGTACAACAGTTATATTGATTTATTGTACATTTTAAATGAAAAGTTAATGTTTCTCATTGTCAGGGTGCAAAAAACAAGGCAAAAAAGAAATACAGTCAATATAAATGTGTCTAAAATCCCCGTCTAAAAATCCATCTGTTCATTTATCTATCTTCTATATGTTACAGTACATATATTTTCCTCCCTCTTCTCTCTACTCGAGTTCCAGCAGACTCTGGCCGCAGGTTATTTGTCATCCCTCATTTCTTCTTTGATCCCACTGCTTTCCAAGGCTCAGGCGATTCAAGCCATCCCCATCACCCTTTTGTAATTAATAACAGGCTTCTTTCAAGGGATTTCTTCTAATTTGTCTTCTTTTTTCCCTCGTAACCATCCAGCTGTGTCTTCACGAGTCTCACAATAATCATTTTTTGGCAATTGTTGGTGCAGACTAGCAGGGAAACACACTTAATTTCAGAGACAGAGAGAGAGAGAGGGGGAATAGAGTGGCTGTTGTATATTCGTGCCAGTGGGCAGGGGAGGATTGTTCTGTTGCTTTACTGGCCTACCTTGGACCTCGAATGATGTCATTTCCTATTAAAATAATTGGTCTTGATAGGGAACAGGAGGTATTTGATATTCTCTACATCCAAAAATATGAAACTAATTATTATTTGGGATCAAGCAGTTGTTTGTTGGAAAATGGAAAAGGATATTTGTTTCTGCAGGGATAAATTCTGTTATTGTTCACTTATATCCTCTGCTTGTTAATCAGAAACAAGGTTTTAATCAGGAAGGGGGTATTAATCAGAAAAGAAATGGAGCTCAAAGAACACCGGGAGCTAGAAAACATTAGCTGCAAGTGCTGTGTTTTGCCTGGGAAATGTGCCAGTGCGTGTAAACTAGGACTTTAGTTTTCTGCACAGCATGTGGTGTTTAGTTGTGTCCAAGCCTCTTACCAGCCTTTGATCCATATGAGGGGGAAAAAAGGAAAACAGGAAAATAGCATACTTGAGTTAATCACTTCACAGCCAATGATTTATAAACCAATTTAAGTCGAGCTGGAGTATGGACCAAGATGAACTTAAAGGTTCTATATGTAGGAATCAGAATTTCCTTCTCACTAGCGACACCGGTGGCCGTTAAGTGAGCTGCACTCAGCATCCTGTTGCTCGCAGCAGCGCTAGACTATTGCAGGTGATGTCTTTTCCCTTGCGTACACTTCTCATAATACCATAAATGAACTGTTTTGCACCGTATCTATTCAAGCATCTCTCACTCCCTGTCAGTCAGCCCCCGAGTTTTTGCCAAAAAGCAACGCACTGTGACTGAGGAGCAACGAGCTGTGGCCGGGGAGCCACCTTTGGACGACCAACAGAAAAAACAAAAGGCGTAAGTTATGTTCTGCTATCACTCTGCAGTTTGTTTCTTGCTCCTTTGCTGCAGAAATGATGTTGTTTCAGCTGTGTGTGCTCGAGAGTGGGCGACTTGCCATTGCAGGGGTGTTTTGTTGTGAAATGTGTGGTCGTTGACAGATGCAGTTAGCTGTCTCATTAGCTGGAGAGCTAATATCTGCAGGGTGTTCCTACTCGGACAACACAGTTTTTGTTGTGGTAGATGCCGGTCGTTTGTTGACGTGATAATTGTATGTTACGATGTGACAATACTTTGGTTAAAGTCTGGTTAGATTTAGGCACCAAATCCACTTGCTTCGGTTTAGGGAAAGATCATTTGGTTTTAAGTTAAAATGATCATTTTGTTAAAGTAAGAGAAACATGTTTTGGGTTAAAGTTACTACTTCCTTTAAGGTTACGACCTTTGTCATCATTATTACAGTAATAACCGCATGGTTACAGTTTTTAAAAACAGTCTTGACTCGTGGTTGGAAGTGTGAAACTCGCAGTTGGGCAGAGTCTGGTATTTTGTTGACCCAACCATCCACACTAACGTCCTCTATATGTGGATAATCTGATCTCCTTCTTTACTCCAGTCATAATTACTGCAGCCACTGGAGGGATTCTGTCACGTAAATATAGGTTATTTTGGGCCACTGGTAATTACGACCTATTATATCAGTTTTCTTGGGAGGACAGTCTCAAACTTTCAGCTCACCGTGAACATCATTATTTGTCCTATTCAGTAATGAGATATGGTGACATAGCTATATATAAGTTACATATATAGTAGTTACATACGTATTTCATAGTCACCTGGATGTAACCCCAGTTCTACAAATATGTTTGTAGCCCACTATCGCTCTTTATCTTAAAGTAAATGACAGAATCTTAACAGGGTCCCTGTAGGGGATATAATTACAGCAGGATATGGCCTGATCATGTATGATACATTAGTCTTGTATTGCAGTGATACAAACAATGGGTGAGCTCTGACGCTGAACTATAAATCAAAACCTACCCTGTACAATTGGTATCTACGGCTACAGTCACATCCATTTATACAGTAAATATTTACACCCATTCACAGTCTCTTGGCTGCCTCAGGTCACACTGTTTTCTCACCTTTTCCCTGTGAATATGCACAGTCAGTCAATAGAAACAGTGATGTAATGTGTTTGAAAATAGGGAAGTTATTACCTTAGTGATGTGTCATATTATTATTTTATACAATATCACGCTACCAGATGACTAACTGCAGCATCACTCTTGTTTACAGTTTGTGATCAAAACCATGACATCGCATCATTTTTCAGGGCTGAGTGTGGGGCAATTTTGTTGAAAGGAAGGAATGATGTGACAAACCGACACATATGCCTGTTCACAAGCTTGAAATGTTTTTTCATGAGGATTGAGACAGAGGGAGTCTGATTAGTTGTTTATTTTTGTAGAGATATGAGTGTTTGAAATATACTGAGCGTACAGATGGATAGAAGAAAAGTGGATTATGCTACGAGAGGGGTTTGATAAGTTTTAATTGATGCTTTGAAATTTTTTCCACTGGTCACAGTTTGAATCCAAAATGACCATGAAACCATACTGAACACAATCACTGTTCTCCAAAATGAATAAAACTACACATTTTTTACAGCTACCTCTCAAGCCTACAGGGGATTAATGTTTTATACTATAAAGATTTTTGGTAGAATATTAGTGTAAGCGTTGGCCACTGAACAACATTTCATTTACAAGCTTTGATATAAAATCAAGCCCACAAGAAAAAACAATAACATCATGAATAGGATTAAATGAATTCGTGCCTCTCTTCCAATAAAAAAAAGGCTGATCATCAGTGTCAAGAGGTTGGAGGTTCCCAAGGAGCTGAACGCACCACAGCACAAAAACAAATTTCAGCAACTCCACAATCACAGAGCAGCCTGCAGCAGACTTTTCATATCAAATAACGAGTGAAAGCTTGAAGAAGAAAAAAAAAAACCCTGTTAGGGCTCATGAACATCATTATAAAAGATGCATAAACAAAGAAGGAGAAACAGTGAATTCTTCATTCATCAGCCTAAATGACGAGCACAACTGAGGGAACAGACTTAGGATCCCATTGTCACTGAGACTAAAGATATTGACTTGTGATATTTAGACTGTAGTAGTTATATCCATAAAAATCTATACGTATCTATACCAGATAGTCTATATTTTTCATCAAGCCTGACAACATTTTTGGAAACTGAAACTGAGAACGACACATACATGTCATATATAGTGCAGAAACAACCAGTGGACTGATTTGTTTTTTTAATCAACAAAACATAATCAACAATTCCTGCCAGCTGTTTTGAATATTCATTGATATTTATCAAGCAAAAATACCAAAAATTCACACATCTCAGCTTCTCAAAAATGACGATTTGCTGCTTTTATTCATTTTATACCATTGTTAATTGAATATATTTGTGTTTTGGACCTTTGGTCAGACACAACAAGCCATTTGAAGACGTCATTGGAGTCTGGGAAATTGTGATGGCCAATTTTCACTATTAGGGTAATAATCAAACCAGCTAATATCGCAGAATGTATGACTCAATAATTAAAACAACCATTAGTTGCAGCTCTAGTCATATATAGTACAAATGGTTTTAAATGGCAGTGTGGTTGTACTTTCAAATGTTGTTAAAGGAACCGTAAATACTTTTGAATGTCTGTCCTTCAAATATTGCCTCGTAAAAAACATATTATTTAACAATAAATGTTAGGTGTAGCTTGTAAACCGGGGTGAGAAATGATGATATACCTATTTGCTCTACAATGACCAAACAGGAGAATGTTGTTAATAGGTGTGTGATGCCTAATTTGTGTCGAATACACATATATTGGTCCGCCACCAAGTGTGGCAGTAAACAGTGTTACGAAAATTAAAAGAAACAAATTTCCCAAATTTACATGTTGACACGGAGGGGACTTAACTGGAGACACAGCATTTTTATGTTGAAGTAGCCTGGTGGAAAATCAGCATGTGGAGTCTTTCGGGGGGGGTGGATGGATGGATTGATGGATGGTTGTGTACATTTACTGTCAGCTCTGATGACTCTCATACAACTCATGAGTCTCCTGCTGAAAGTGGAGTCATTCTTGTTCAACTACCCTATCCTTGACATTAGTTTTCAGAGACCATGTGTTGTCACAACGGGCCCCGATTTGAACAGTGTGACCTTGTCTTAAGTAGAAGTGGAGTGCTCGTTCAGAGGGCATGATGAAGTATATGGCAGCGAATCAGAAACCTCCACCGTGATGTGCTATTATCACTCTCCCCGGTGTCGCCCTATTTCATTTCCACCATACCACTGACCTTCACTGAACAATGGATCCTGCTGACTTAAAGGTTCCTCTGTCCTTTCTGCATGGATGATGGACGCCCCAACCTGTCCTCTTTCACCCAGCGTGAGCACTGCAACGAAGCAGATGTCTTTGTCAGGGGTAGAGGCCCACACCGCCGCCGATAAGGACAGTCACCGCTACGGTGTTCCTCTTCTTTTTCCGGAAATTGACTACAGGCTCTTCAATTATTCACACTGTTGAATAATGTCCTTCGCCATCTTTATCTGTGCTTATCTTGACTGGTGATGCTTATCTGAAGGTTGAGTAATGGCAAGAGTCAATGGGAAGTGGCAGGGTTTGTATAGACAGTCTTCGCTGTTGTCGTTGGATGTTTAAGCTGAATAACGCGGCAATTTGGGGCCAAGAATGAAGAGAAATTGATAACATGTTTTCATGTAATGAGCTTAGAAAGGCAGGGTGAGATGGCAACACATCAGGACGTCCATTCACCTAAACATCTATGTGCTGGACAGCTCAAAGCTCCTCTAATCAATATGTGTGACGTCAACAATGAATCCAATGACTATGTGTAATGTGGAACCCACCAAACTCTGCTGGATTGCAGAGATTTTTAGCTTCTTTTGCTCATTATTTTGGTTTTATGGCACATTTATTGTATATTTCAGACACAGTGCTCTCATCAAACCTGTTTCCAGCAGCAGCAGGTATCTGTTTTCAGATAAAGGTACTGAGTAGCTGGTGAGGAAAGTAAAAAGTTTAGCAGATCAAGAACCAGATATTATTTCTAGGGGTTGGTGGAGACCAAAACAGAGCTAAAAGAAGAGTGAATATTGGATCCACATTCATCAGGTGGATTTAAACCCAACACCAACTGAATAACAACCCTATATGTTTAGGCATGTTTAACGTCAACCATAAAAACTTTATGAGGTAATATATGTCAGGTTTTCGTGTCTGTCATGTCTTGTCATTGAGTTGTTCTGCCAAACATAGTTCCAAGCAACATTATAATTTTATTATCTCGGTCTGGATCGCAGTTGCAGCAGGCCCTTCTCAAGTCAAGTCTAATTTGTGCCGCCCAATAAAACAAATCACAAATTTGCCTCAGGGGGTTTTACAATCTGCTATCTCCAGCCACATCCTCCAGTTTCTTCCAGAGGTGTTTCCCATGCCAGATTGGATACATCCCCCAGTGTGTTCTGGGTCTACCCCGGGGTCATGCCAAGAAAACCTTCAGAGGGAGGAATCCTAATCAACAAAGTCATCTGTCTTCTTTCAACGTGAATAATTTTTAAATTTATAACTTGCCACTTGTACCCGTAATCTGAGTCTTTTGACCTTTTACCCAAAGTTCATGATCATAGGTGAGGCTTTGAACATAGATCAGTTGGTAGATTGAGAGTCTGCAGGATCAACTCCATTTCACGGTCATAAATCTTGTCTACAAAAAATGTAGACTTACTGGGCAAAAGGTAAAGATATGTATGTACTCGTGAAAACATTCAAGTGCTTACAAGACTAACAAGTATTTAACCCTGAGCCTTGGAGAAGGTGTTTTTTCTACCTTTGAGTGGAGCTGTTATGGTGTGTTCACGCTACATGCACAAGTTTGACCGCGTGATCGTTTGTACTTATGGGAGCCAGAACGCTGATGTTACTGAAGCTCAGCCTGCCTGCCATCATGACGGCTCAGTCCTCCAAACAACAGTCATACCGACACTTATCTGTAAACATTGAGATACATTATCAACTCTTCTGTTTATTTTGCTGCGATAAGCTGCATTAACCCATCACACAAAACTCCCCTGTCGTTGAAATGGGCCAATAAGTCTTCAGGTCACCCACAACTTAGTGTTAACCTCAAAATTTATAAGAGAAGGATTAAAAAATACACTGGAAGCTGGTAAAGTTCAATGTGAATAGGTTTACTGTGCATGAAAAACAATACAGAGCAAACCGTTGCCTTTGTCCCGGAACAAAGCAAAACCCAATATAAAACCATAAAACCTCATTATATAGTTTTCTTCACCCCTCCTATTGTGGAGCTTATTTTCTAGACTCCACCTCATTTTTTAATTATGTTCAACCATCTATTCATTATTTCTGAGTTCATGAGTGACCTTGACGCTTTGGTGATAATACAAGTGTGACTTATCTTAGAAATTACTGCCTCAGCATCTTCCACCTTTTTCTCACACTAACAACGGACCTGGTGGCCTTTAATCATTTCACACTGAAAACCAAATTGCTATACCACAGATTAGCCTTCTTGCTAACTCCCTCTCTTATTGGCATAATGTTATTTTTGCACACTCACTGGCACATTCATTTGATCATGGGAAGGCAATTTCCACCACACCCCCTGAAAATCTGTTGATTTACTGCACTTCCCAGATGACAACTACAGACCTTAAAGTGGTATGAACCCAAAATAAACTTAGATTTTGTTTTGCAAAAGGATGCTGCAATAACTACATCATGATGCCGATTTGTAAAAAGTGTAGCTGCTCCAAAATAAAGTAATCTAAATGCATAAATACAGCAGTGACATGTTTATACACATAGATATCCACATACAGTGGAACTTTAAAATTATATATAAACTCACTGGCATTTAAGATGTTTGTTATTGATGACAGCAGCTGAGGGGGACTCTAGTGTTAGCCCCAGCCAAGTTAGGTTGAGAGGCGAAAGTGAAGATAAATCAATTATTTAATCCCACAAGTTTAAAAAAATTAACTTCTCCCTGGATTAGAGTAGAATGTGGTGTGACCAGTGTGGTGGTCTGGTGCGTGTTTACTTCTCCAGAAATCAGCAACAGCACCAACGTGCTCCCCGGGTTTCTCCTCCAGAGCGGCAATCAACAGCTGTCTGTCAGCTGAATCCGCTGGTCCAGCTCCATGATACATGCAATTTTTTTGCTCAACTTGAATATTTTCAACTGGCATGAAGACATGAATCACTCAAATTTCGCATATTTGTGTCATTTGTGTCGCCTGACACGAATAGATGCAAATACGTGTTCATTCACGGCTTTGCATTGACTTTGTTTGTATTCTAGCTGCATGAAAAATTTGTTTCGGGTTTGATGTGAACACATCATTATGATGTTGTGGAGCTGTTGATGCTATGGACAAGATTCAGCGCACATTCAAGAGTCCTTAAAACCAAACTATCAATTTTTTTGTTATTTGCTTTTGCAGGAAGTGAACTTGGACCCAAACTGTCTCTTTGCAGTGAAGCTCCTAATAAAGTCTGTTAAATCTGTGTCATTATCATTGTTTTGACTTATCATTTAATGCACATATACGAAAGATCTTTTTCTCATAATGGCATTTTATCTGATAATTATGAGATCTCACAATTACAAGATACAGATCTTATATTTACGATAATAAAGATATATTATAGTAAGATATAAGCAGAAGTATTAAATACACACATGGAAGTCATAACTATGAGAAACTTGTTATGTATTTTACTGTGTTTGTTAAATGCAATGTGCCTCCATAATATTCAGTCTACAGCGCCAATAAAACCATGTATAAGCTTACTCATGTCCATTGACTACATATGTATTTTCAGAAAAACAACATTGATCTCTGCATCGTGTATGTCTTAGGTGTTGGAAAGTAGCCTCAGTCAGGCTAAGGTCATTTCTTGTGTGCATGGAAATGTATAAGTAAGGGTTGAACATCATTTTGATGAGTGTATCAACTCAGGTCGACACCGTGGAACTCAGTTTTACATAAAGTCGACCTACTTGACTCCACTGAAAGGTGAAAACTCGGTGATTTATACAGATTTTGAAGGCGCATTATCAACCAAAAATGAGAACCATTCTTCAATATGACAAGACAAGAAAGTACTCGTTCTCCCTTTCGCCCTGTTCAGAGGGAATGTTGACAAAAAAAAAAAAAAAAGAGAGAGAGCTATGCCTGCGTCTCATAACAGACAGCACATTCCCGAGCTGTCAGCGCACAGCAAGCACTGACACACACACATAAACAAATCATTATGCTGCAGGGACGGATGCATGAGTACACACAATCGAGTACAAAATCGAATACATTATCCTGGCAAAACTTGCATTGTCTGTATATGTATTTTCTAACAAGTCTGTCATGGAAACATGAGAAGATTAAATCACGGATGGAATTAAAATGTAAACACACCTAATTATACTACAGCTATAATAAATAAATCTCAACTCTCTTACACAAAGGGAGGGATAGCAATCAAACAGTAACTCAGCCCAAATGGGTGACATGACTCATAGCACAATAATTTAATTTTCAACGGGCATTTATGAGGATGAAAACAATCAAAGACTTCCCAGAAGCTGCAGCTAGTATCCATTAGATTCAGTAGATTCTGCTCTTTGATAATGGCAATGCCCCGAGACAGACACTGGGCGATTCCCATCTCCAGGCTCATGACTAATCTCTAACAACGATCTGTTCTTTATAAGGCTTACATAATGTGCTGTCATTAGTCATGTTCCATGAGCCATATGTTGAGCTAATTGACAATAATGGCAACAATCAGGATGCAGTGGAAAAGCTGTGGAAAATAGCACACACTGAACAGACCAGATGTTTTTGTTTTGCCTCTGTTCATGGTATCTTTTTTTTTTCCCCCTCAAAAAATCATCATCATCTTGATTTTCTGTTTGTTTTTCATTTTATACTTTATTTCAGGGTTTTGCTTTATGTCACACCCTGCTGCTGCTGCTGCTGCTGCTGTCGTCTCACTCTCCACCGTGTGCAGTCTGGAGGAAGCAGAAATCGGTCTACGAGTATCCAGAGTAATTGATATTACTCACATGGCTGTTGAGTCACACAAATGTAATTTCGTGATACTTTAAACATGACAAATGAGATTTTCTCTCACCTATATTGTGTCGGGGTGGTAGCAGAAGTCTCAGTGGCATGTTTCTAAACATTGACACATAAAGCATTTATACAAGACCACTGGGAAAGTGGAAAAATGAGTTTAGGGCACAAAGCCTCTCTAACCTCGTATTGTGCTACTTTCTGGTGTTGTTAGATAAGGAGGCGGATGAGTTGAATGAATAAATTAGAGCAAAACCATTATTATTTGGAAATATAAATAAAGTTTTTGTCAGCTGAAATCCATACACATACCTCCACTATAGGTATTACTGTGCTAGCTGTTAGCTATTTGCTTGGATACATTTATATAAGATGTCAAGATGTGTCATCAAAAATATTTTTACATTTTACAGGAAAAGAGGGATTTTGTTGATGATTTAGCATGTAAGATATGAATAATTAACACAGGGACACAGGATTAATTACCTGAAACCAACTGCTAGTGAAACCATTTAGCATATAGTCTTTTTTTTTTTGTTTGTAAGACCTAAAGCTTGACTTTTAATCCAAGGTTATTTCAAAAAAATGTACAGGACAAAACATGTGTTACCTTGAGAGTTATTGGAAATCCACTGAAATCAATCTGAGCCGCAGCAGAAGCCAAGAGACGGATATTAAAATCTGGCAGCTGCATTTCATACGACTGTAGCTGAAGTAAGATAGATTTATTTCAACATACAGAGCAGTGTGCATTATGTATAACATTAATTAATCATAATAATAAACTATTTACATAGCACTTTTCTTAACAATGTTACAAAGTGCTTCACAAAAAGATAAAATACAAAAAGATAAAATGGAATAAAACAATAATAATAAAATATAAATGGATTTAATGAAATAAAATTGATAAAGAAGAGTTTCAGATCATCAAAAGATTCGAAAATTCATTTTAAAAATACATCCTGACTCAAGAGAGAAATAGATTTCACACGAGAATGTTTTTGTCTGGTTTGAAGATAAATTATAGAAGCTGATTATTTTTCCATTCTTCAGTTAAATAAACAGCTCTCGTTTTTTTATCAGTAGAACGTAGAAGATATGAAGCTCACGAGCCTTTTATAATATCTACAATCAGCTTTTAGATATTAAGAGAAAAAAAAAGAAACCGAGAGCTCAGTTTTTTTTCCTGGGAAAGTCTGCTGGGTGGTTTCGTGATCCGTATCAGACATCAAAACAACATGTCTTTAGCGGTTGTAGGGAAAATACACATTAATATCATCTTGGAGCGCATCTCAGATCTGAATGTGCAATATGAAAGTGAAGACAAAATGTGAATGATGGGAGTAAAAACTAATCGGGGCAGATGTACCTTCCCCCCCTGAGGAAAATCCCTCCACTTCTCCACCATCCACAGATGGATGTCTCCAAGGCTGACGGTTGGAAAGCAACTCGGCAACCTATCTGTTTTGATCATCAGATTTCTGACAGCACTACTGATTGTAGATCACGTAACATGTTTACAACGAGAGCGTCTCCTCCTCCTCCTCCTCCTCCTCCTCCTCCTCCTCCTCCTTCACTCTTGATTTGCCTTGCTTGCAGATTTTCCTCCATATGCAGCAGTTTTCTGGATGGCATGCATCTCCTGATGAATGAAAGAGACCTTTGGTCCCCTTCAGCTTTTGTGTGGAAGTGGAAGCCATGAAAGTTGAGTGAGGTTGCAGCCTAAAATTGGCACGCGATAATTCACTAATGACATCCCGTGCACTTCAAACATGAAAATAATAAATGTGATCATTACGAGCATCTCTATACAATTTAACAGCTTAAAATAAAAAGAACAAAACATCATAAAACAAAGAAAACTGCAACCACTCCGTTCACTTTTCCAGGTTTTTGCCCTGAGGCTATAAAAATCAGTATTGGACCAATTTCTCTTTGTATTGTTCCAAGCTCGCCCACACTATGCCAGACTTGCTCAACCTGAACAATTAGAGTTGACCCATAGTCACAGCATTACCGGTGGTTTGGCCCTGTGTTTCAGCCTGGCTTTAGTAACAGCGGGTAAGACAGAGAGAGAGTTTGGAAGTGCTGGTGCGGTGAGGCTTTCCATCACCTCAGCTACTTAACGCCCAGGAGAATGACCCATATGGAATCCATATGCATGGCCAGCCTTTCCCTGAATGGGTTAATGTTGGTCACGGCCAGGTTGTCATGCTTCAGGGGCACCAAGGCTTTGATGGAGCACCTCTTGGTTTAACGCCAGAGCCTGCGGGATTCGGTCAGGCAAGCTCTTTCCTGGAACATCTGAGGTATGTCGAGTGACTTCAAGCTGTGGTTTTGGAGCGTTTGTGTTCATTATATGTTTTGTTCTTGGCTTTAAGAGAGAATCTCCATATGGAGAAACATAATAACAAAGATAACTGCCAAACATCCAGGTAACAGTTTTATATTTTTGGTATGCTGTACACTCCATTTATACTGATGTCATGCTCTTCTGTGACCGTTTCTTTGGCACGGAGAACCAAGTTTGCTTTCCACCTCGAAGCCTTGCGGCGCTATAACTCTTCAAAAGAGTTCATGCGCGGCAGAATGGGCTAATTGGGTGGAAATGTGTTGACATTTCACCAACACATCTCTCCAGAAGAAGTTCCGACAGTAGCATGAGATGTATCCAATCAATTATTCAGACGATCTAGGCATGAATGAGACGAGCGTGCACCCGGCCTCCGTTGGACACACAGTACACTGGCCTCCTGCTTCAGAAACTAATGGTTCGTTTAGAGAACGTCTGCTACATCTGCCTAGTTTTCTGCATGGAATCACCTGTGATCACTCGTGCATCTCTCACCTGGAGGTGACACTTTGCACACTCGTCCTATTCGTTTCATGTTGACTGGCAGACATCATGCTTGTAGCTTATCTATTTTATTTGTCATGGTCTTTTATCTGTTCCTCCTTTTGTATTTTAAATCTATTTTCATTTCTCATGTGCTCGTCTCAAATTGTTTCACTCTTTAGATTTGTTCTGTCTTATTATCATCTGTAAAGGCCAGTTCATAGCGTCCACGTCTGCACGGCCGCAGGTGTCGGCGTGGCGTAAATGTCATCATCTGCCAATGTTTCAAAATCTGTCACAGTGTGGACTGTAGGTAGTACAGGCGTGCCAACAGCATGTTCACTAAAAAAAAAAGCAAACAGGACGCTTGTATCATTTACTGTATGTGTTGTATTCCGATTTTCATCAAGCGGTCACACACAGTGTTTTCTTTTTACGACTTTTTCTTGTTGCAGTGCCACATGCAGGAACTCTTCAGCTTCATTCAGGCTGAAAAGCGTTAAAACACTGCTAGGGGCTACGTTGTAAAACAATGAAATACAATCCATTATAGTTGAAGTCGCATTTAAAGGCTTATCAGAAAAACACTTCTGTGTATGCAGACCCCTGATTGTAGTGTGTACAGAAGAGGATCCGCATCCTCGTGCAAATCTGCAGCTGTCTGCGGACACAGAACGCAGAACCATGAATTGACCTTAAAGCACTTTGAATTGCGCTAACCTGTATGAAAGGTGCTATACAAATAAAGTTTGTTTAATTGATTGATTGATTGATTGGTGTGCAGTTATTAACTTTCCACACAAGTGAAAGATTTCTTCCTTAGTGTGTTACTGTTTTTTTTTTTTGCCATTTCTGTGTTCATGATTTTTTGGGCAGGTCTGAAACGGTGGCTCGATGACATAGAGGGGTAACTAACACCTCCCCCTACTATATAAACACTAGAACACACATACTCATAGTTACTATTTTTACCTCGGGTTGTTTTAAAAACTTCCATCGGAGACGACTGGGATTCATTTTGGATAATCCGCTGTTATTGGTGAACGGGGCCATTTTCGATCGACATTAGAGCTCAAGGAGTTATTTTAAATCCAGCTGAAGCTTCCGTCGACGGGTGGAGCCGCCAGCAGCTTTGGCTTCAGCACCGGCCGCTCAGCTGGGAGGACGGTAGAGTCAGCGGATGCGGCGCCGCCCACTTCAGCACCGGCTGTGCAGCTGGGAGGTCCCCGGACAGAGAGAGAGAGAGCATTTGCTGGGCTTGTATTGGATTTTATTGGGGTTTATGCACATTGAACTGTTATTACTGTTTAGGCACTAGTTTGTGGACAGATTTGTAGTTCTTTCCGCCAACTGGAAGATCTCACGGCTGTTAGAAATTCTCCAGACCTCCGACTCGCAATATATTTCCCCAGATGTTTCAGTCTGTGAATGAGGCCACAAAGAAAAAAAACAGCATGATCTCAAAGAAATACATGAAATGACCACGACATCGCGTTACACGGCGGTGGCACGTAAACGTGTTAAAGTTACGTGCCGGTACCACAGAAACAATGCCAACGGAAAGTCAATTAGGATCCTTTGTTGTAGTAGACACACGAATATGACCCGGAGAAGTGACACAGTTCAGATGACGTTTATATAAGGTCACAAATTTCCATATTCGGAGACGTTTGGGTTGGGTGGATGGCTCGATAGATGGATGGCAAAAAGTGGACTGCTGCTCACTTCCTGTTTCCAACCACAAGTCAGGACTGTTTTTTAAGAACCATAACCACGATTGTCGTGGTGTTTATTGTCGCCATGACGATGAAGGTTACCTAACTTTAAGGGAGTTGTAACTTTAACCCACGCAACATTTCAAATGATCATTTTAACCGAAACCGTAATATTTCCCAAAACCTCCCCGACTGTTTTTTTGTGCCTAAATCTACCCAGACCTTAACCGCAGCGTTGTCGCACCATAAGACATAAATATTCTTTAACAGCGATTCGTAACGGTTTTGGAAAGCACAGCCTGATCTCACTGAAATATACGAAACGACCACCCGCCGGTCGGTCGTGGTCGTTAAGAGGTCACGGTCGTTTCACCTGTTTCTGTGACAAAAAAAAAGGAACAAACTTTTCTTTTAAGTCATTTGTCGATTTAATTGCGCAAATCTGCGAGTTGACCTCCCCTCATATAAAACTTCCTCTCCTGTCTGCACCGTTTTCACCACCTAGAAGCATCTCAGATTTCAAAGACTGATATAAATCCCACATGTGCTCACCGCCACATCTCCACTCTGTCCCACATCTGTCCCTGCCCCTTCCTTTTTTTTTTTTTACAGCACATTCTCATTGGATAGTCTGATAAGGTCCTTAAAATCCAATTTATCACTATTATGCATTTCTGTGAACAACCTCAAGCCATTATTCAAATGATGCCGGCGGAGAACAGGCTCTTCCTGTGGGTTCGAACGCAGCCAAGGGTGAAGTTGGAGAGACCAGAACTGATCTTCCTGGATGTGATTGTCTCTAAACGTGATTGTGATTAGGAGAAAAATACTGTGTACAGCTACCATCTGTGTGTGTGTGTGTGTGTGTGTGTGGGAGAGAGAGAGAGAGAGAGAGAGGAGAGGCAATGGGGGTGTTGCTGATGGGAGTGGTCATGTACAGGATGCAGTGTGTGGGGAACTTGGGGGGAGGAGATGAGGAGGCGGGGGGAGTCGGGGCCGATGGTGGCGTTCATTACACACACCAGTGCACACACATAACCCGAGCTCAGACACGCAGCCATCACTCACACACACACACACACACACACACACACACACAGACCTGCCACACATACATACATTCCTGCAGGCAGAGAGGACAAACCGCCTGTGATTCACCTTCCTGCCTGTCACACAGCTCACAGACTAACATGAACACACATTTTTGCCTCTTTTTTTCCATCTTTCTGTCCTTCTTTCAAAGCACGTACAGTTACAGTTCATTTATTATTCTTTTATCTTTCCCTCTCTCACTCCTCTGTTCATTGTTTGAATAACAGTACAGCACTCATCAGTCCTGTTCTAAATGTCAACACTATCCAAACAGACAGATTACTCATGTTTCCACCAAAAAACTTTTTTGGAGTGCAATTACCTCTCTCTCTTTCTCTCTCTCTCTCTCTCTCTCTGCTGTTTTTAGCAGCTTGTAAAAACTTGTCAAAGCACAATAGGCATTAAAACTCACAAACGTCTCTCTAACTCCTTGTTAGGTTTTTTTACAGAGAGACGGGTCAGGTGGTTTTTGTCTGACACTTGTAAAAGTCTCCAAAAAAACAAACAGTAATAAATGGACTCAAAGTGCATGAACTCGTCTCTGATGCGGTCAGGTCTGGAGGACGATAAGGATTCACTTGCGAAAATAATAAACGTGTCAAATTCGTGTTTTCACGTGTGGAAGAAGAAGAAGAGCATATTGTGAATTTATGTGACTTTATCACACACGCATATAATTATTGTTTTGACATGTGATGTTTTACACTTAATATGATATTTGCCAGTTTCATGTAAATGTATCAAATGAAATGTGAATAAAATAGTTTCACACACATCCTGTTAATTCTGATTATTTTTATCAACCGTGTTAAAATCTGATTTATTTGAGAAATACAGGTGAAAATTAAATTAAAAAGATACAATTTACAGATCAGTTTTTTTTTAACTTGCTTTTTACTACAGATTTGCTTTATTATTTGGGTTTCCTTTATGAAAAACTAATAATAAATCCAGTATCTTGTCTCTATTTATTTAAATGAGTAATTATTAAGTTTTATTTCAACATTTTAAAAAGATAATTCTAATGCAAATATTCATCTTTAAAACTGCTATTTGCAGTGCACACAGTCTAGTTTATTGTTTTTGTTTTTTTCTTTACTTCGAGGGTTTATGATGCATAATCAACACCTCATTTGCATTTTCTCCGAATGATTCTTTATTTTATGGTTGCGAGAGGACTTTGTTTACTGTGAACTATCGTAACATTCTGTTCTGTTGCAGCAGAAAACAACATTCACAGAGACTTAAAATAAACAGATCGGGGATATTCTTTGGTAAAAATTGAAAAACAACAAAAAAACTACAGTGATCATTAAGGATAATCCATCCTGCAAAGGGCCCGGAGCTCGCAGCCATCTCTCGAAACTATTGACCGTGGAAGGAGCAGGGAATTTTTGCTGGTTTCTATCACTGCTCGACTCCATCCCATTACAACAGATTCAGGTCAGGGACCTTGACAAATGATTGGCTGTGTCTATGTGACCCACTGGCCCAATCAGCACAGGACGTCTGGATGAAATTGCAGGGCAGATAATGTTGCTGGCAGACTCATCATTAATTACTGCCCTTCTATCAATATCTAATTATACTAGCTGTCTGGCTGAGCGCGAAGGAAGATGAACCTCATACTAGAAGACTTTATATTGGCAATATAGCCACCAAGTCGTGATGCCGTCCCTGTTAAAGCAGCCGTTTTCCACTCGGGTCATCACTGCCCAAAGCTCTGCTGGATTTCATTTTAGCTGTTTAATCAGAGGCTATTTTACTCCCGGGATGCAAAGTGAATGCAATTAATTTCCATTAACCACCTGGCAGGAAAGATAAAACAACAGTAGTGTGAGTCTGAGAAACAACGCCGTCTCACTCACACCTCATATGTTATGTCTACATTAAGTCAGCTAATGGTGGATTTGTTTTTTTAATATATTTTTTTTCCAAACACGACAGATTCGACGGGGGATTAAAGCAAGAGAAGATTTGTGAGCCTGAAAAATTGTCCAGTAGGAAATGTGCACAATGTATTGAATTATTATTATGAAGTGTTGTATGAATTTAAAACTGCTCTATGGCTGAAATTGGGCATGAAGCCTGAGAAGTTTAAGCCTTGTTTGAGCTATTACAACTGTTACATCATTTACAGTTTAACTGAAGGATACGTTTTTGTTTAAATGAGCAGATCACTTTAAACTGATTTCCACCTGGATGTTGTTTCCTCATTCATGTTTCTTTCCTGCTGCAAGAAGATGCTGACCTGAGATTATAGAAAACACATGAGAACAGCTCAAAATATTCCAGAAGAGAAACTGAGGATTTTTTTTTTTTTTTTTAAATGCAAAAGGAAAAGAAACACTGCTGAATATGCACCAGAAGCGGGGGCAGGCTTTTGAAAAGGTCCCCAAGCAGAATCCCATCCACCAAACATGTTTTTGACTAGACACCAACCAAACTGTAAAATATCTGGTAGGTCTAATATTATTAGGGAGGGGGGGGGTTATAGCCCAGCAGCAGGTATTAGCTAAAACCAGGATACCCTTAACAATGAGAATATAGTATAATATATATATAGTATAATAAGGAGTATGGTATGCTGGAGTATCAAAATAAATCACAAACTGCCACATTTATTCATTCATTCATTAAACTGTTCAATTATATCTTTTGTAAATTTGATCTCACACATGTTCAATTCATGCTGCAGAATTTCTCTTCACTTTATTTTTATTTATGTGGGTTCATGGCTGGAAGAAGAAGTCAAATTTAGTCTGAAAAAAAAATCAGTGCCAGTCACATTATGTATAATGTATTTTCATGGGTAAATTTGATGTATTGATCGGGACAGTGTGCGGTTTTAAATATTAAAGATGCACTGCAACGGAGTTAGCTCGAAACTAATTTGCATCCACAATCAAAACATAACAAACAGCACGACAACAAACAGTAAAAAGCACAAAAAGAAAAAACACACAACACATCATACAAAATACAAAATACAAAGCTTCACACAACAGCACATCACATACACCCACAATGTCAATTAGAAATGTGTGATCGTAGAATAATAGTGCACATCACATCATTATAAACCCCACAAATTTCCATAAATATTTGTCAGCGACATGAACTCTGTGTCAAACAAACAAACAAAGTTAGTGGTTGTATTGTAAATGGAATTTATTATGCAGTTTTCCCTTTTTTTTAATAAATAAATATAAATTCCTGGATTCTTCCTTTTAAAGCATAAAAAAACAAAAATGATAATTAGTCCTAAACATAGTGCAGACGTGTACATTATGTTGTTAAATAACAGACCCGGAGGAAAACTCACACAGGAAAATATTCATCTTTATAATTAGTGTTGACTTCAGGGACACTTGTTCAGAGTTGGAAAGTATTGATTTGAGATTTGTTTATTCATTGATCCATCGTTGTTCCCTAAAATTGTTCAGGGTGCACGTTGATAGAAAAAGAACGTGTTAAGAACAAGAACTGAACACTAGTGTTTGTGTTTCTAAATCATCAGAAACTCGCTCTGTCAACCCAGCACCACGGAAATCTAAACAAGTAATAGCAGGAATGAACTTAGGGGCACTTGTTTTCATCAGGAGGGATATTTATAGGGCATATCAAGTCTCAGAAATAACAGTCTTTGTATGTTACGTCAATAAAACAGCTGAGGGTAAAGACACACACCAGATAAAAGTTTGGACCTCTAACAAAAATACCATTAAGGTAATCAGCGTGCAGTTGGAAGCTCTTCGACACAGAGACACAGTGCATTAGCTGAGGTATGTGGTGAGGAGCAGGCTGGTTATTTTGGCAGTTAGATCATTGTTGCATTAATGTGTTTCCCTCAAGAGGACGGTGCAGCTGTCCTTGAGTAAAGCACTTAAATACTATTGCCTCAGTAAACACTCTGCTGCCGAGCGGTCGAACAAGGGAGACTACTGCGGATGGATCGGTCTGCTGTTGTGTAGCTGAGGTGAAAGTCGAGCTGAAGAACAGCGTTATGTTTTAATATAAATGTTTTTTTTTTTTAAAAAGGCCAGATCATAAGAATGAGCAAACATTAGTGAAAGCCTCGTGTGATTTCTATAGTTTCACAGGAATTAGGAAAAGATGCTAGTAAGCTTTAACAAACAACATCCTGCAGGAAGCGGCTCAGTTTATTGTCAGTAAACAAACACAAACTTTTCACAATATGGTTGTTATGGCACAGCATGGAATCAAATTAAACTGGTTTTGTCAATTATTAAGATATTTTGGTTTAAACTTCACAAAATGATGCTGAGAGCAGCTATAGAGGAAAATTTATTTAAATTCTTTATCTGCTTGATTTCAGTATTAGAGTAGGTCATCTGTATAATAATAAAAATATAAATGCTTTTACTATGTTAGTGTTCACAGGTCATGCAGGTCACTGATCATATACGACCATATTTCTGACAATTTTTACTTAGAGGTTTATGCTGAGATTAGATTACATGATATCTTTCCAGGTAACCAAAGCACACAGGACACAGAACAAAGTTTCCTCCTTCAGGTTTCCTTAAAATGTTCACTTACTTACGTGTTTAACGTTTCCTCCTTATCTTAGTTTTATACTTAAGGAATCCCTTTAAAGTTTGTTAAATCGTTCCAGCACCCAAAGTGAGGAAAACAACTTTAGGTACCTCTGACTCTGTCTTAACCCCAACAAGGCCGAGTTCATGACGATAAATGAAGTAAACGAACGCATCCTTAGAAGAGATACGCTTAACGACGAGCAATTGATTTCATATTATAGATTTGACCAGCAGTCAATTTGTCCGACCGTCTACAGCTGGATCATTCTACTTTCCTCAGCTGTGCTCTTCAGACCGTATTGCAATTAATGATTGCTCCTCAATTTCATGCTAAGAGATCTTTCCAGTAACAGTCGAGGTATTTCATGCGCCGCGTCATTCACCGAGTTTCAAACACCCTTATCCATCTGCTGCTGTCTAAACAAGAGGAAGATGAGATAGTGGTGCACTTCTTTAATGTCGTTGACTTCCCGAGAGTGTAATGAAATCAACAATACATAAATATCTCGTTAGACGATGTCATCTTTATTATGAACGACTGTACGGAGATTTCTTTCACTGTCAGTGATGTATTTAGCGTTAACAGGTACTTCAAGTCACATCATATTTCAAGTAAGCTGTGAGTTTTGTTGGATTCCCTCCTGTAATTAGTTATCTCTTTTTTTGGCCAGAACAAAAGCAGTTGTCGTATCTTTTTCGGACCTCTTCGCCAGACTTCTTGAATTAATTTTCGTTGTAATTTCCTCCCACATTCGTTGTTTTCTGTTTGAGGATCAAATTTACTTTTCAGTATGTGCCCTCTCACTTTTTATTGTACTCCTCCAGAAATATAATCTTTTCCTCCTCTGACCAATTAGGTCTTCTTTTCCTCCATTTTTTTTTTTTTCACTATAGGCCAACTTTGTGAAGCAATAACACGTTAGGCAATAACAGGTATCATAAGCGCCAGTGCAAGCAAACAAACGGTCTCAGTAGAAACGGTCGTATTTTACTGCTATGAACTATGCACACGGATTTCTAAACCGAGAGTGTAGATTTATACACGGCTCCTTTTTTTATCTCAGTTGAGCTCAGGGGGGGTTTTATGCTACCTACTGTAATACAAACCACCAGTAAAGTTTTCACACAAGACAAGATAAAGTGCTTAACTGATCTTTATCAACTCCCCCCCACGTTTGTGAGGTCAAGCAATTGTCAAGTTGATTTCAAGTAGTTTGGATTCAACATTAGATATGAGATGTCATGTTGATGTTTCCAGCAGCTAGCCTATGTGGAATGAAAGCTTTGTTTGGCTTTTCTTTTTAGTCTCTTAACTTTGCACAAACATTCAACAACTATATAAAGGCAGACATCCATCACAGAAGAAGCAAAGACAGCCATTTCCCCTTTGAGAGCAATCTCAATAATCCAGCATACAATGCAGCCAAAAGTTGTGTTTTGATTAAAAAGTGCAGTTACTATTTTTCTTCTTCTTTTTTTTTTTTTTTTTTTGGCTTTCTAGGCGATCATCATTTTCACTCCGTGTACTTGCACATTAAATCTAAAACAGGGTGCCAGAGGTTGATTATGAGTGATTTTGAAAGACTTTTCTTGGAAATACACCTGCTGATGTGCAACTATAAGGAAAAAAAAAGAACAAAAACAAAAAAAAGATGACAAAAACATGTTTCTGTAAGATTTCTGCCGTCATATCTGAGCGTGCCGCGAGACAGACAGCTTGTCAACAGTTGTCTGAACAGCAGTTTGTCACCTCCCTGCTGTTTTACCTCCCTGCTTATTTTAAAAGAGTATAAAAACCTGTAGGTCAATTATTTTCAGTAAGCCTCTGAGCGCAGATTATTTCACAGACGACTTCTGGGAACAATAATCAATGCTTCTGGCTGTCAGCAGGAGCTACCTTGAATTGAAAGACCAGAATAACTTATGGGGTTTGTTAGGGGAAAAAAAAATAAAAAATGTTATGTTGTTTCTTCCTGCATTGTTCAAATGCTTCTTATTGTGCTGCCACATCACGTCTTGCATTCAACAAATCTTCCAGCGAGTCTCATAGGGAGGAATACGCTGTCAATATTCTTGTGAGGAGGGGATGTCTGCTAATTTTTTTTTTTTTTTTTCTCACACTGACAAGTTCAATGTTCTTGTAAGGACATATTTGCATGGACCTGTGCAAACAATGTTAAGGCAAGGAACACTATAATACGATTGACTTAATTGAATTCTGTGGGGAAACTGAGTCATGGTGGCTGCGAAGAACGGAGAGCTCAAGAAAATGAATAAAAAGGCAATTGAGGATATAAATATTTATAAGCCTCTGTGATGCTTATAAAAGTTCCCAGTTTGAAAGAAACCTCAAAATGATGGCATTTGACAGACTGCTGCTAAAACATTAACATAAAATGGAAGAGTGAGCAAAATTTGAATGAATGTCGTTATGAGGAAGGAAATTCTGTTTTTACTGTGTTAAAAAAAAAAACCTATTACCAGTAAACCTGTGCAGTTTCTTAAAAGAACATGTTTATTATACATAAAACTCTACATAGATCTCTGCAATTACCTTCATACAAAGTAGAGAAGATTATAGAAATCTCTATATGAACAAAGTGACATAAACCTCAACTGATTTTATTGTATTGTGTTTTATGGTTATGTTATTTTTCTATTTATATAATGTTCTTACAAGCTGGGAAGAGAGCAAAGCAGTGAAATCCAAAAACAATTATCCCTCAACTCTGATGTTAGGGCTGCAACTTTTTCCATTATGGAGTCATCTGTAAATTCTTTTATAGATTAGTTAATACATTTTTTTAAGTCTATAAAATGGTGAAAATCAACAGTCCAAAACCCCAAAGATATTCAACATAACAGTTACAATACGGGTGTAACAGTAACCGTAACAGTATGTATGTATTTCCTCCCGAATCGTTCGGTACAGGACATTCAGTTCAGCTCTGTGACCCAAACAATTACTGTTAAAATCATTTAATAATTCATTTTCTCCAACATGTGGAACAATAATTCAAGAGCGCCAGTTCCACCCAGAGCGTTTTGGCAGCACACCACTTAGCTGTCATTGATGTATGCTAGCTAGAGTGCAGCTCAGGCCGCGTATTTCTGTCAGAACCCGCCCCAAGTCCAAGAGAGTAGTAACCCAAGTAACCCGACCCACAGTAACCCGACCCGAACCCGACAGACATTCTGTTTTTTATGTCCGAACCCGACCCAAGCCAGATGCAGTTGATGTATGTGTTGTGTTCATGCGTTGTCACAAGTAACAAACCCCAACACTGAACAGGAAGTCGCCCAACACAGACAGTAGGTCCATCATTTTTATTCATTTTTACATTATTTTCACTAAAAAGAACTTGAAGCACCATGTCAAGTAGGCTGGCCCAGCCGACGTGACCGAACCAGCCAAAGCCGCCAAACTGAGCCCAACATGAAATATAATTTCTATATTTTTGTATCCACCCTCTGATGCTAATCGGCTTAGCCAACGTAGCCTGGTTACCCTGTAGTGTTGTTACCGTCAGAATGACAAATGAAAGACCATTAACACTGACCGAGTGCAACACTATTAAATTATAATTAAAATATGCTCCGTTATCTCCATCATGAAACAATATCATGTCATATCATGTGGTTTGGTCCCTCCGACTGATATATTATTATATATGACATCATTATATTATTAATACTGAAGCATCAGTGTTGGAGCAGCATGTTACTGTTGTAGCTGCTGCAGATGGAGCTAGTTTAAACTACTTTATATACAGTTAGACCATAAATAGCATAAAACAGGTGTCAGCAGGTGTCCAGGCTCCTTACAAGAAACAGAAAAGATTGTTTTCCTTTTTCCGCTGCAGCACAAATAAACTGTTTCAGTAACAGTTTTGACCAATGAGCCATTGTTGGATGTCTACATTTTTCAAAATATAAAGACCAGAATGTTATTTTCTACCTTACTCTATTTTTCTTATTTTTATACTTCTGCATTAAGGGGTTACACTGTAACTACAACAGCTACGTGCATGTAGTCTCCAAAACATCGTATAATATGGCTTAATTGCCATGTAGTCAAATGTCTCCAGTTGGATTCTGGACATGTACTTTTTTTTTGCATGTTAAGCGTTTCTCTCTACCAAGGTTTCCGTCAGAGTCCTGCTCATATAAACGTGGCACTTAATTCATTCAAGAAATGTTGCCTGTGAACAAAATCCAGGGAGAAATTACATTTGCCAACACAACATGATTGGGAAAACAGTTCAGTCCTCTATGAACATAATTTCTAGGAGACAGGGATGGCGATGGCAGATCATGAATCGTTATTGAAACGGTAATTTGCAACAGTTTTGGACGACACCTACAAACTTGATGAACTATGTCATCGAGCTGATAAAGCTGTCAGATCAGGAAACTCTCATATGAGTTAAAGACATATTAACGAACAAGGACGTCTTGTTGAGAAAAGCAGCGTTTGAGAAGCTGGAACCAGTGAATCTGTTAAAAGCGACTGCACATATGTTTTAATTTGACTTAAAGGACGAACGGTGAGGTTGCAGATTGCAACTAACTGAATGCTCCTCCTCTCAACCCCTCCCGTCCAAGTGCGTAGGATAATCTACGGTGGCTGCGAAAAACACAAAAGGTGCAACATGGCGGGCTCTATGGAGGAGGACCTGCCCCCTAGGTAGATATAATATATATATAATATATATAATAATATATATTACACACTAATTAAAACACACTTATAAATATTCTGTTCAGTTTCTGCCAATAGATCCCCTTAAATCTTACACACTGGTCCTTTAAATCCTCTACATCCACATTCAGCAGTAATCAATGCTGCCGATTCTTCTTCACGTATCAAAATGTGAAGGAGGGAAAATTGAGAGGTGTAGCTGCGGGTGACTGCATGCAGGATTAAGGTTTATTGTATTCCTCCGGCTGTATTGAGGAAAATGTGAGAAATGAGAAGCAGAAGAAGCGTCTGCAGGATTATCTCAGTCAGCCGTGTTGTAACAGGCACTCAGACGTGGTGTACCTTCGTGTTCCTGCAGACACTTGACCTTAGGGAAAAAGACTTACTTTACACCTCAAATCCATGTCTTTGTCAGCTGTACTGCTCATCTGAAAGGAATTAAACTAGTTCTACATATACGGAATATCTCTATCCCTTCATATTTAGTGTAGTCTGATGAACTGTGGTTCCAGCGAGCGCCATGTAAGTTCACGAGATGATCGCTGTAATTAATACCCATGAGACCTAAATACAATAAGATGTCAGTCTTTCTCTCTGCAGAGTGCTGGATGCACTACTCAAAAAGATGTAAAATGTTAAATAAATGTACTTAAACCTACAATAATTGATTTTTTGGGCACTTGGAAGCAGTGGAAACAAGTTGACATATCATCACTTGCAAACAGTTGTTTATTTCTACATCCAGCAGTTACTGAGCAACATTATCATTCATTTGAAGATGCATTTTTATTCACTTGGTTAATGTAAGTCCAATATTTTCCCCTGTGTTTTAGCTTTGTTGCTCTCTATCGTCTCCTGAGGGGTAATATCTGGCTGACTATGTTCACCAGCTCGTCACTAACTGTGTGTTTTTGCTGTTTGGTGCTGAGCAGGTAGAGTACGGTGGGCTTTTAGAGCTTTTTCTCTGAAAACAGCTGCCTGCTGCGGCTGACGACAACGCTAAGAGAGCAGTGAGAGCGAACCAAAAAAAAGTAAAGTTGCAGCCAGACAGTTAAACAATGAGCAGGAATTCACTAGAGAGCGCTGCTAGAGTCATGCCTCTCATGATGTTATATAAATATTGATTCTACTGTATTTTGTTTTGTTTTTTTGAGGGTTTTTTTTGTTAAGACAGTGACTTCTTGCAGAATTTACTTTGTATGTTGCATGTTCTTTTCTAGCTTTGTGTTTTGGTGAGAAAAAGACAATTTTCAATTCTGGTGGACAATAAAGTTTCTATTCTGTTAATGGATCAAACCTGGCCCTCAAACAATAATTGGTCCTCCATTGAACGCTTATGTTTCCCCTTTTATAGTTTACATCAAAACTTGTACATTCTTTTTCATAAAGCTACATTAGAGAGCAATATAAATACAAGCCTCATATGAATATAAATGAAACTTAATACATTTATCATCATTTTTGGTCCAGATACCCCACATCTATCAGATCAGACCACTATTGGGATGATATTTAGTCTGATTTTGAGGATAAACTTCAATTTAGTTCTCAATTGAATTGAAGCCAGGTTACCCATCACCTATTGTTCTACAGTATCCAGTTCCTGTTTGCTATCTTGGTATCAGTCTCATTTTACTCAACATCATTTCCTGTCAAAGTTAAATAAGGAAAATGTGGTTCACATTATACTCAGCAATTTAATATGTGCATTTATTGTATGTTATCTATGATGTGATTACTTATTTACATTCTGTCTCATTAGTTTCCTTTCTGCTTCACTTCACCCCCATTATAACAGTTACTGTCTGTCTCCGCAGCAGCTTTTAATACATGTATTTATTTCCGCTCCTGAAGAAACGTTCGGTCCAGTCAGACGACACCTTGTAAACGTAAAGCCGCCCTGAGAGGTTTTACACGAACCTGGACTCTCGGTGTTCCGAGTCAACAGGCCCCAAGGACAAACCAGCAAGACACATACAGCCTGGAGCATTAATTATTTAGAGTAGAGACGGATGTCGGAGGCAGATAAATGTGTTTTACAATTCCACTCTTGCTTTTCGCTGCAATCTAAGATGAAGGGAGTTGGAGGGTGGGGGTGGGGGGGTGGGGGGCACAGATGCCCGTTATCATGCACTTTATCTCCTCAAATGAACTCCAAAACAAATGCAATCCAGTAAACTGGATGACGACAAATGCGGAGAGGAGGGATGGAGAGGGCTTTGAAGATCTGTGTTAGCATGCATGTGTGAAAATAACGCGGTTCACTTCAAAACCTCTCCTCTTATTTTGGTGATTTTCATGTTTGCACAGAAAATGAAAGATTAGGTTTAAAGAGTTCAACGACCTTTTAGACTTGTGGAAAGAAAAAAAGGACTAAAATAAACACAGCGAACTAAGAGGCTGCATAGAGTATTTACTTTTTCCAAAATTAAATTAAATTTCATCCTGATTTAACTTGCAGCAAATATTATTCTTATTGTTTTCACCTTTGGTTTTTCTGCTCATTTTATGTCTGAACTTAAGTTTTATGTCGTTTTATTTTCCACTTTATGTCAGAATTAAATTGCACCGATCGGAGATTAAAGTCCGTCCTCTCCCACGCAGGTGTGTTTAAATTACAATTTTACACTATTTTTCAATCTCAATTCAGCTTAAAGTTGCCAAAACTCTATGAACTAATAACAATGATGAAAGGGTAATTTGTCCTGCTCTAACAAAATTAATAAGACAGCGAGGGAGCTTTCAATCAAACACTGTCTGTACATGCCCACACAGATAGGAGAGAGGAGATCTAATCAGCCGACTGAAAACAACTGTGTCTGTGGATCGAGTCATTCAATAGACTGGTGCTGTCGGTTTTTGTGAAGTCATTATTTGCACGAACTTCAAGAGGTCGATTGTCAGAAACATGTGAA
This sequence comes from Thunnus thynnus, assembly GCF_963924715.1. Taxonomy (NCBI): domain Eukaryota; kingdom Metazoa; phylum Chordata; class Actinopteri; order Scombriformes; family Scombridae; genus Thunnus; species Thunnus thynnus. The sequence goes on along the minus strand of NC_089526.1, from coordinate 6,858,670 downwards.
CATGGGTTGCTATCAGTTTTGGGCATAAACAGATTACTGAGTTACAGTCATGTGAGACTCCTGCAGGACATGGTAGCTCGATGCAGAAGCTGGAGGCGGTTAGCCTCAACAAAAATAGGAGAAAAGTGACTCCTGGACTTCAAAGTTGGCTTATTTATATGTTTAGTCTTGCTTGCAAATGTTTGCCAGATAAGAAAACATAAAGGAATCCCCTGTGTTTGTTCAGAGTTGGAGGGTATTTGAGCCCTGCAGCTTCACAGTAAGGATGGGACTGCTAGACCATGTATATTAATGGTCCATAATGTTTAGGGACTTGCAAGAGACATTTTTTTAATGACTGGTCAAACTATCCTGAGTTTCAGTCCCTCGTGTGAGTCAAGTTCCAGAAACACTTCCTGAATTGCAACTCGATATTGTCTTTCATTTACCCCCCTTGCCTCGTAAACATCTTTCACACATACACAACCCCCGGTTTCTAATGCAAGATTTCTGTTTAAATGTTGTAATCTCCACAGTCTGAGATCACTTAACCCTGATGAATTTACTAGCTTTCTCTCTCAGACTTGACAAAGCCCCTCCAGAGCCAGAAGACATGATACAGCTGTTTTCACAGGCTGAGAAGCAATATCTAGTAAATTGACTTTGACGTGTAAAATCGACGGAGTTCCCCTTTAAAAAACGCAATAACCCTGAGTTCCCTCTAGTCTTTTTACGAACTGATGACTTTAACTGTTGCGTGACTGCTAAAAAAATGCATGTTTATAAGATTGTATGTTTAAGCTTACATCAGTGCGGTCACGTGATGAACAGCGAGGTCAAGTGTTGGTCGTGGTTATGGATAAATTCATGCTTTGGGCCAAAATGTTCATGGTGAGGCTGCTAAGAAAAGCAGTTTCCTTGGCTCCTTAAAACATTTTGTAGATACAAGGTTTCCCCCCTGACGGCAGTAATGTGTAAATTATGCATCTGAATATGTATGCAAGCATGTGTATGCCCCTGAGTGTCTGAATGTTTATCTGTGTGTGTGTGTGTGTGTGTGTGTGTGTGTGTGTCTGGGGGTTCGTCATAGGCTACATTCGGGGACTTTCAGACTATCCCGGTTGATTGGGGATCCTAATTGGGAAAAAGCTGATTTTTGAGTCAGTGGTAAGTCTCCAGGAAATGAATGTAAGTCCCCAAAAGTGACCTAGAACAACGTGTGTGTGTGTGTGTGTGTGTTCGCCATCAGTGTTGCATCTGCGAGCTGTTTCTGTTCTTGCGTGGGCAGGAAGATCTCAGCATCACTGCACGCTCTGTCACAAAATGCTCCACCTAAACGCCTCTACTACTTATCTTCCTCTGGGGATTACAAAGCATTGCAAATAAAATGCCGAGCGGGCGCAACTGACAACAGTCACATTATTGTAGCACGACTGGCGATAAGGCACTGTGTGCACCGCGGGGTACTCTGTGTGGCCTTTCTGTAGCTATCTAAAAGTGGAACACACACAGAGAGAAATGAGAGTTTTGTAAGAGAATCTCTGCTGCATGAAATCTCTGTGATCTGACTGTTTCCGCTCCTCTCAGAACGAACTCACCGATCGCCTCTTCGCCAGCGACGGAGAGGCTGAATTTTGCTGGAAATAAAACAAACAACATCCTCTCTGCCAGTTGCTCTTCTCTTCCCGTAATACAATTCACTCACATCTCTCCCACTTAATTTCACCATCACCACCTCATCACTTTTCCCCCTAAAAAACACAGAAGGCCTTCTCCGCCTTAACTCTGCCCAGCCACGACTCTGCCTGCAGCCACGAGGATGGAGGATGTCATTACCAGAGTTATTACGACACATTTTTCTGTATCATCCAGCAGAAGACAAACCTACACTCCTGCTCTCATCCTCAGCAGCAGGGGATAAAGGGGGATGAGGCTAAATCTTAAACACGGGGATGTGCTTTGCTGATGATTAGCATTTAGGCACATTTTTTAATCTCTTCATGGGAGGCTTTCTTTTAAGGTAGCTGAAGTTTTTTGCCAAATCTTAGACCTCCTCTCTTTGTACTTCTGTTCTGACAACTTTCAAGTCATAAAAAATGACTTTATGAGATGGTTTTTACTTCCAAGACAGTCCAATAAAAGCAAACTAAAACGGGTGATGTATTTGGCCTTTGGCTTCTAATGGATCTTCAACACTCTTAGCTGAAAATTGAACTGCTGTAAGTAATCCCTTTGTCTGCAGAGTTACCTTATGCGGCCGCTGCCGTTGCTGTGGAGAGAGGCAAATAGCAGCCAGCTGCTCCAGAGGTGGAGCTGGGCAGCTTCCAGCTGAGAATGTGTGCAATGTGTATCAATGCGAAGCAGGCCGTCGCTGGAAAACAACATGCACGCTCAGCAAAAGCCTTGGCTGGGTGAAATAAGGTTAATAAAACCTCACAGCTTCCCAGAACAAAGTCATGAAGGAAACCTTGTTCTGTGCTGAAGGTTTCTACCAATTATATCAGATTATCTGTCCTTGAATGTTACGCTCCATGGAAACTACTGTCCTAAATGTCAGAAGACTGCCCTGAGCTCTTACCATGGAATCCTAGTTAACTAGATGCAAACCGTAGAGGTGATTTTTCATTTCTTCCTTTTTTTATGAGACAGTGAACCTGTCATAAAAAGGTACAAATGTGCACACAAGTACTAAGAAAAGCTAATTTTATTTGTCAAAGTCGTAAGCCCGAGGGAGAAGTCAGCTAATCCACTGCTTTCCTTTTAGTTGGCAAAGTGGGGAAAAAAACGCAGTGTGGTGAGAACAGCAGCGCTCAGGGTTTGAGTTGCTCCCCTCAGCACTTCAAATCTCATAAGACATTATTGGGATTGTGCACAACTGTAAAAGAAAAGTCCCTTTCTTTGATTGAAATGTTTTTTTTTTTTTTTACTTGCTCTTATTATTTCCACACAAGTACAGATTTGCTGATGGTTTGTTTTCTTGTGTCAGCTCTTATATTTTACAATATATCTCGAGTTGCAGGTTGGAGCAAAAAAAAAAAAAAGGGGCAGAGAGCAAAACACAGAGAAGGATGAGCTGTGATGGAGCAAACGCTGAGTGAAAAAATGAATCACATAAATCAGAGCTGATCAAAGATTTGCTTGTAGAAGGATGGAAACAAACTGAATGTGGAAAATCAAATGACAGCATGTTTAAAAAAAAAAAAAAAACACAAGGATTTTGGTCGTCTTTCCTTGTGTACTGCTGTCTCCTCATGTCTGTACGTTGTGTATTTTTTGCATTTTTAAATATGCTACTGCTGTCACCTGCAGGACAAACGCTGCACTGCATGCTGATTTGTTTTTTTTTTCCTCGCCAGAAAAAATCAACATCATTAAAAATAGATGTAGCTGGAATAGAGCAAATAGCTTCTCCTCTGTCATGCATTAAGTTTGCATGGATTTCTCCCTGCAAATAATTTCCAATGGGTTGTTAAAGACAACTCAGCAAAAGTCAAGTAAACCGCGATGGACTCCCAGAAAACAAATTAACATCAGAGAACACAAAGTACAGCTTCAGTTACGATACAAAACGAACAAAAGTGAGTCAATCAAGACACATGTAGTAATAAACTAAACAGTCTGACTGCGATCAAAATCGATCAGCATGATGGAAAAAGTAGAAAACAGAATCCAGGTGGAAATCTGACAGTTATATTTTGACTTCCAGCTGCTCCAACATTTAAATATCTGCATCTGACTGAATTCGAAGCAGACAGAAGCTGCTGCTGCTGCTGCTGCTGCTGCTGATGAAACACATCTGAATCCACTGCTCTGACAGAAACACGTTTACTTGACACTGAATGCAAAAAAAACACATTGTTTAATATGCAGATAATACCTCTATTGCATGATTAGAATAAACACCGTCAGGCAGCGAGAATGAAAAGCTTTGATTGCACCTGATTGTATCATAACGTACTGAAATATCGTCTGTGTTCAAGTTTTATTGCAAACTTTTATATCCCCCCCCTACTCAAATCAAGTTGTGACAATATAAAGCAGATTATGAATTATCGTCTTCAGACCTTTGCCTCCGAAATTAACGCTGTTTTGATGATGAAATAATTATTTCCTTTTGAAAGGTTGACTGATGAATCTCAGATCGCAGAATGAAACCTTTCACTTTTTTCAAACACATTTATTCAGTGATCTGCCGTTTCATCTCACAGATAAGCCGAATAATTAACATGTTAAGCTACAACGAGACCTTTTCTCTCGTTCTTTTTTTTTTTTTCATTCATCGTATCCTTTCAACAACTGATACCAATTATGTTTGAGTTCAAAAGGGGATTATGATCATGTTGTTGGACTTCAAAGGCTGATGTCAATCTGTCCTCAGGGGATTAATGTACAAAATCCACCAGCTTCTAGTGATGAATAAACAAACATTTTCCACATCTTCTCCCGCCAAACATCTTGCCTGGCCACAAAAAATAACAGCCGTTTCAAAGATGCTGAAACAGCTTCTCCTCGCTTATCACGGCCAGACCGAGCCTTTTATGGGTCTGTGTGCAGGGTTTGATAATCCCCAAAACAGCATCCAAAAAGTTTTGTTATGACATGAAAATTTAATATAATGTTCCCCAAATTTGTTATTTTTTATAACCCAAAAATGAGTTATGTGGCACACAAAAAAAAAATCTCATAATTCTGTATAGTATTCCTAAAAGCTTCTGAAAAATGTTGTTACAGCTTCTGCAAATCCATCCAAATTTATTTACAGCAGCGTTAAACTCCGAGGTTTGGTATGAGGTTGCCAAAATTTGTTATGTAGGCACACTGTCACATTGTCTTTGAATCTCAACATTTGGTAAATCACCCAAAAATGGTTTATTTGCTATAATCCAAACAGCTCCCCAAATAGCTGAGTATAAATTTATAAATAAGCATAAGCTCAATTTGGCTGTTTAACACCTAAGAAGAAAATTTACTAAAACTTTTGCAAATCACAGTTAGGGGTACAAACGTTTGCGTCACCACAATTTTTCAATTTTACAGGGTATTTACTAAGATTAAATATGTAAATGAGCAGAATAATTTATATGCAATGGTCCACAAATTTGTTTACAATGCCACTAAATCCCAAAGTTTGTCATAATCTCTCCCATATTTGTTTTTTATTATAACCCAACAATGTGTTGCAACACCCAAAAATTAAAATGTGGTATTGCATTTCTAACCGTGACCTAAAACCCACATATCTGCAACATCCCTGGTTGTGTTCACCAAGGGAGCTTTAATGCCTGTAATACTCATCTCTCTCTCTCTTTGTTTCCTGTCCATCTCTTTGCCAATAACTTTCCAATAAAGGCAAAAAGTGACAAAAAATAATAATCTTTTGCCCTTTTTTGCTGTTTTCTACAGTCTAACAATTTGTTAAAGCACCCACAGATCTCAAACTTTAGTATAGCACCTGCCCACCATATGTGTTCGTTGTTATAATGCCCAAAGTTTTATAGCATCTATTGTCGTTCCAGCTTACGAAGTTTGGGGATTTTGGTTCTGCTTCTGAGCACTGAGTTCACATTTTCAGTCTGTCTGGAGCTCTTCTCCTGCTGGATGAAGGGGCCTCAGCAACCACTTACTTTGCTTCTGCTTGAGTGCATCCACAGATTACAACATCACAGTTTGTTTAATGATAAAAACTCAGGTCAGAGGCTAAACACACAGTATGAAAACAAACGTCGACATGAACATAAACTTTATCTTAGAAACCCCCACCATTTAATCTGTTAACAGTAAATTCCTCTTTCACTATTTCCCATCCACACTGCGATCCCCCAGGAAGAGTATTTCCCCTCCTGCCACATTTATCTTGCATTTATATGTCCTGTATGTATACAGAAGTGTGTTACTTGTGACAGCACAACGATGAACAGCATGCAGGGAATGCAAACAAACCATTAATCTCCTCCCGCTGAGCAGGAAAACAACCCACACCGCGAGCATTTCCTAAATACTTTCTCCCGCTTATTTAGACTATGCTGTTAAAGCCGTGCAGATGATGCGAACGATAAGGGCACCGGGTATTTGACTTAAAAAAGGAACCACAAACAAAACATTTTATTAATATTTCACTGTGAGGGAAAAAAGGGAGACATCTGAGTCAGCGTCAGTATGTTAAATGGTTTTAAAAGGACCCTGTGCGTTTGTATGGAAACCGAGTATGAATAAATAATTAGAAATAGCAGCACCGCTCTGTCTCTCTCGCTCTCAATTACAGTCACAGTTGCAGCTTTTTATTATTGGCCTGTAAAAGCACCTGTGCTGCCAAAGTGTATAGAGAAGAAACTAGTAAATAAACCAGGGGGAAAACAGAAACATCTGGTGGTAAAAGTTTAAAAAAAAAAGTTGTAAAAAAAATAAGATTATGCTAAAAGAAAATATACAAGCACTTTACAATATGGCACAATGCATATATGTGTTCTACTTTGTCTAAATGCATCAGATCTCTCTCTCTCTGAGTCACGGAGTAGAAATCAGGCTCCCGCACAGCCAGCAAGCAAAGAAACCTTCTGGAAACTGACCAACACACACATGATGAGCAATCAGATGTGATTGTGTTAGTAATTGGAGAGGAGTTTTGTGTGGCGCCGTGGCACAACATAGCTGATTGTGTTTGAATAGCTGTTGATTGATTGTAGCCTCGCTGCAGCCAAGCTGTGTGCGTCGTGTGTCCCGTAAGAGAAAAAAAAAAAAAAAAAACCTAAAAATTGGTTCCCAGAAGGAAGGAGTCATACATTTCTACACTTGACACTCGCAACGCTCTTTAGGCCGTAAATTTTCCCTCAACCGCAGGACTGAAATTACTCTATTGAAGAGTCACAGTTGAAAATACATTTCAAGAGGGGGGTTTCATGGCAAAGCACCGTGCTTTATCAGAAATGAAAACATTGTTGTACATTTGAGACATAAAATGTTTGTTTTCTTGTATTTGTCTCCGATAGAAACGCTCAAGAAATGTGTAATTTCCTTTATTCTGCTGCAGAAATTGGAATCAGTACGCTTCAAACCATTACATACCAGTTGGATCAACGTACCGTGTCTGAAATCCGTTCCCGCCACACCTTTCTGTCGTCTGAAAATGTTTATAACTTCCCGAATCCGACGGTCCAACAATAAAATCAACTTCACGCAGTAATTAGCCAGATGTGCGGCGGTGAAAAAGTAGGCAGGATCTGTAATTCTCTATCCAGTTCTCTATTTTTGTTTAATTCTTCACTCAACTGCTTCCATCACTTTTCATGTGCAACACCATGAACGCCTCTCATGAGGAGAGGCTGCCTTTGAGTTCAGCCGTTTGGAACATGTGTAAACATATTTGCCTTTAGATGTGGTTGTACGACGTTGTGTTTGTAATGTGTTTAAAGCTTTGTTTTTTTCCAATGACAGTTCCAGTAATTAAAAGAAAAGAAGAGCAATTATTGATTTGTTCTAGCGTTCGATTTCTGAAGTAGTGTTTGGTGATTGGAGCTCATCGTGGAGTTATTATTTTTATGAGGCAATAACCTTGTGAAATCAGTACATCAGGACTTTCTCTCAGTGGAGGACTGGGCGCTGGTGGAGGTGAAGATGTGGCGACGTGTTTTTTTTTGTCGATGAAGACCTCCATCTGAAGACTGAAGTTTTAACTGCGTGCATGTGAGCTGCAGCAGGGTTCCTGAGGAGATGATGGACTGAACCTGCAGTTAATAGAAAACTCTCGAAAACTTGCTTGAGCTCAAAGTTACATTGTGGTTATGGAGTGTCACATTACATTTAAAATGCATTAAAACGGGGGGCATCCTGGTGGTTGAGCGGTTTAATACTCTTACAATTTATTAATAATATTCTCAGTTTGATCCTGGCTGGGAATCTTTGTTGCATGTCATCACCTCCTCTCTCTCTAACTCTCCAGTCTCTACAGTTTATAGTCATATTATCAAATAAAGGCATAAATTCTGTTAAAGCTGATGTATTTTGCACACTTCCAGGTCTATATTTATATTCTTTGGCTCTAATGAAATATCTTTATAATCTTTACACAATTTACAGTTCAAAAAACTCCTTATTTATCTTATACTGAACCTTTTCGCAGCCCCTCAGTTCAGCCTCTGTCTGAAACAGCAGCTGTTTTAGCTCCTGTCTCTTTAAGGCCCCCCTCACGATGGGGACGCCCTAAAAACTTGGTATTTCACCCAGGGGGGCGGTGCCTTACGTCCTGCGTCACACAGAGCATTGTGTGCCTGATGTGCATTCTTGTCAGCTCACGTTTAGTCGTCTCACCACTTTTTGGATAAGCTAGTGAAACCGTAACCTAAAATTAAACCTTAAAACTTCAAAAGAGATGATTTTTTATTTATTTGTGATCATCAATTTACAAAGATACACTTAGATTTTTGCTCCTTGTACTGCTGGAACAGCTGCAACCACGACTAGACTTCCCTGCAGATTTTAAATGACTTTTATTCGACTGTTGATAAATTCTCAAATTGACCATCATGACATTATACTGGAAAATACGTACAACTAAATAGTGCTAAGATATATTGACATTTAGATGGACTAAATTATGTCCAACAGATGAGGAGGTCTGTATTCTGAAGTCAATGTAGTATTTTGCATCAATAGATTCCCAAACAGGCTTACAAGGCACACTATTCATTTCCATGTACATAGGTGTGAGACCAAATATATAAATTATAGAAAAACATGATTAGTATATTCTGTATGCCTTCATACTTGACATGCATCAAATAAACTGATCTCATATTGTATGTGTGTATTATTCAGTCTAGTTTGCCTAATTTTCCAAGCTTGCTACTTAGTTCAACGTTTCATTTTCATCAAACCAAAATAATTCAGGACTTTTGTTCTGTATTCTTACAAAGGTGCACACAGGTTATTATATAAAGTAGCCTACAGTAAAACTAAGTGCAATGTTATTTTCATCATCTCCCAGATCACACATCAAATACACTCTACCTTCCTCACTTATCTTCTTCTATTACCAGGGGTAGGATACCTCTTTTCAGGTGGATGTAGCATAGGGTTCCACACCAAAATGTTTCTGTTCTATCTATTTGAGGGTCCTTAGCATGGAAAAGTTTGGGAACTTCTCACCAAACTACATTTAAACAGTTGGTTCAATCACCAGAGGCAGTGCATGTTGCAACTCCTTGGGTCTCATAATTTGGATATATTAGTGTTTGAATTATTTCCATGTACACAGATGCAAGACCGAATATACAAATAAATATACAAAAACCTTTTCACGCCTCCAACTAGTTCAGAACGCAGCAGCTCGACTTCTTTCTGGTTGTAACAGACGACATCACATCACCCCGATCCTGGCCTCTTTCAACTAGCTCCCTGTTTTTTTATAGAATTGATTCTAAGATTTTACTGATCACTTTTTAAAGCACGTCTGGGTCTGACTTCAAGCTACATAACAGAAATGCTGACCCTGTGCGAGTCAGCCCGCAGCCTTAGATCCTCAGGTGGGGCCCTTCTGGCTGTTCCAAAGCCGAGGCTTAAATCTAAAGGTGACCTTGCTCCTGCCATCAGGGCCCCTCGGCTTTGGAACGACCTGCCTGAGGAGATAAGGTTGGCAGAATAACTTCTTTTAAATCACTTCTTAAAACCCGTTTCTGCAGACTTGCTTTTATGTGATGTTGTCTTTTTTTATCGTCTTTCTATCTTCCTTTAATCTTTATATCATCTCTCTGTTGTTTTTCATTGTTTTCTACTGTTGTCTTCTTTATGTTGTCTTGTTATTGCTCTCTGTGTCATATGTCTTTGCTTTTCTATTGTACTGCCTTTGTTTTGTCTGTCAAAGCACTTTGTAAACTCTGTTTTTAAAGGTGCTATATAAATAAAGATATTATCATAATTATTATTATTATTATAGGAATACAATATCAGAATATAATGTACATATATCACATGCATCTGCACAAATAACCTGCATAGTTTGTCTGATACTCCCCCAAGACCCCCCGTATTTCACACCCAGCCTGTATGAAGATTTCACTGTGTGTGTGTGTGTGTGTGTGTGTGTGTGTGTGTGTGTGTGTGTGTGTGTGTGTGTAAGCGTGTGCATGTCTCTCTCATGCTGCTGCAGCATTTCACCCATCTGTGAGATGAAACAAAACTACAATCCATTAATTGAATAAATAAAACCAGAAGGCAAAAAGGCAGGTGGGATGTCTGCATACATAAAGGTTAATTCACATTCTTATAGGCATTGTCTTTTCTCTTTTTTTTTTTGGCACAATTACTTAATGACTTTACCAGTGTGTTGACAGATGTACAGTCTACTTGAAATAGATTTTGGCACATTTTGGAGAGGATTAGGTTCACATCCTTGGAAGACAAAAGAGGAAACATCTGTGTAGCATAAAGTTAGCTTTTAACAGTTAGCTAACATTAGCTAGCCAATAAATTTCCTCCAATATTTTGGCACATGATATGGGGCACATGTTATGATTCTATTGTTAGCATGGCTGGAAAGTGCAAATTAAAAGTAGTAACCTACTTTATTTGTACAAAACAAACGTAACTCAGTCATGAACATACACTCAGAGCACGGGATGAAATGGTCACAGAGTTCGCCGCAGCATGTACTGCTACGTCCTACAAAACCACACCCATCCGGGTGAAATACCAGGTTTTTCGGGAGTCCTCTCCCTATGAGCCCACTATGCTCTGATTGGCCAGCTTTAGGAACCTTCCTCCAGTTCCTCCTTCACTTCTTTTTCTCTTTCTTAACTCGAAAGGTCACCATCTCAAATACAATAACACATGTTTGAGCCAAAATCAGATCTGAAATATGTGAGTGAACAACGTGAACAACACATGGAACAACCTTAGCAACAAAGTCTATGAAATGGACGGCTGTTTATGTGAAAAATCTGATGTCATCACGAGGAGGAGGTCACTTTGCAAACAGGGCATTCAGTAGAAGCTAAAGCCCTTTCAGGAAACAGTTTTTTTTACATACGTTAACCTCAAGTTTTGGAACTCTGACCATGACCAACAGTATAAATATAACAGAAAATCACAAAAATCACAATATGTCCCCTTCAAGTCTTTTTTTTAAAACCGCATTACCACACAACAAGAATGTAACATTGAATAAAACTGATGCAGACCTGTTATAAAACAAAAAAGCAAGTTTAAGGAATCTGCTACTTCATTTTCATACCGTACGGAAATGAGTGAAATTGAGGTAAATGAGCTAAAACTTGTAAAAACACTGGTACGGTCTTTTAAATCACATCTGATTCTGATCAGAGCCCAGAAAAAAGTGAATATTGGCAACACTCAAAGTCAGCTGACAGCGAGCTGACAAAGCAGGTAGCGTTTATAATAAAGTTCTACTTGTTTGTGGGAATAAAATACATTTTGAATGTGAAATATGAGACTTCAGTGACGTGGCAATAACAGATGTTTTTGCTGGACTGAGACATCATGGACAGGGTCACTGGTTTCCATCCAACACCCAGCTGCGGCAGTAGAGCTACACCAGTGACCACCAGCGCTGGGAAACTCCCCGGGCCCAGCTCCACGAGGGGGCTTGAAGGGGTTTAGCCCCCTTAGTTGTATTTTTTGGCCCATCTTTTTATGCTTTATGTACTATCTATAGAAAAATAGCCAGTATAATGTAAGGCTATATGCATTGGTGTATGATAGGGCCATGCTGTCCATAGTACTGAAACGGAGCAGAAGAGATCCATAGACAGACGGATAGAACGCATCACTTAGTTCGGTTTCTTAGCCTGCTCGCTTTTCGTGGTTGTAAATAGGACTTTCGGCCCTTATCCCATTTTCCCCACATTGTAGCAATCCACAGACAGAAGGGAAACAACAGGGAAGTGAAGGGACAGTAAGCGAGAGAGAGAGAGAGAGAAAGAGAGCTGCGAGCCACAGCCAGCTGTTCCTATGAGCCTCCCTGTGCTGATTTTTGCCAGAAAATTGTTCATAAATTCAAAAAATATTTAGCTCTCTTCTAGTGCTACGTTGTTGCCTTTATCTTATTGTGTATTTTATGTATGTATTTTATTTTAAAATTGCCCCCTCGCAATTAATAACAGCCTCCTCAGTCACTTCGTCCTGGCACCGGGCCTGAAACTCCCAGTCGTGGTTGCATGTTAAGGGCATGAATAAAATCAGGATGAAAGAACAGCGAGTATGCTCCATAAACCTGCTCCACGGATGCATAAAGGTGAAGAAACACAGAAAAAAAAAAATCATTTATTCTACTAATAGAGCTGCAGGGAAAAGAGGAAAAGTTAAAAACCATATGTCTCTGTTGCGATAATGGCAACAAAAACCCCTTTATTCCAATAAAGGAGGTATTTGCTCAGTTTTTTCACCGCAAAGAAAGTCCTCCTCAGCTGTGATCCAGAGTGAACTGGAACGCGTCCAACTCCACTTGAAAAGTGAGTTTCACGTGATTGACCCTGAAATAGAACAAGACAGCTATAAAGTGCTCTGCTGCATTCTTGGATGAGGTCTGTTTCACTGCTGTTGCAGAAAAGCCTTTTGTCTCAAATGTTGATGATTTGAATGTTTTATTATTAAAGGGAAAACTGAACATTTACGTCCCTTTTGGGCCTAAAAATGTCAGAATCGAGGTTAAAAAGTGAAACAGGCAGAGTCGACCACAGACTCTATTTTCTAACCTCCAGCAAAGTTGGGATTTTATTTTATTTTTCATCTGACATCAGAGACGTGCTCCTTGCATCGGCCGTTACCTGAGAAGTGTGACCTCTCTTCTCTCCCAGCCAAAATCCACTTTCATACCAGCTAATAGCTAATTTTTGAGGACTCAGTGCTATCAAAGTAAAGCTATACAAGTCCCTAAAGACCAAATGCCTTTCTGTGACATTTCAAGAGGGCGATTACACCTGGTAAAACAATTTAAAGCCTTGAAGGATCATTGAGCATCAAACGATTCTGAGCCGGGAGTTCATTTTTCCATGCTTAAGGGACTATAAGGGAAGCTTTTAAACAGCCCGTCCTCCCCGTGCTCCGCTGCAGAACCCGTCCCACTCTGAATAGAAAGATGATGGGTTTGAGTGGCCTTGGCGTGCTGTGGTCTGTCTCCTCACAGAGCCGCAGCCGTGTCCAAATCAATGTCTCCCAGTCTCAAGTGAGTGGGAAAGGGAAAACAAGACCCACCAGAATAAACACACACATACACATACACACACACCCTTTCCCACCACCGTCACGCCTTCTTCACTCCACTGCCGTGACATTAAGATGACAGCACCAACATCACCATGGCGGTGAAAATGTACACACTCACACACACAGATGAGAAACATGAGAAAGGAAAAGGCCCCTGTTGATTAGCACAGGTCTCACAGCCCCACCTTGTGTTCAAAGGCAGGAAGTGACACACAAACACACACACACATATGTACACACATCTGGAGAGTAATGTTATCCCCATAGAGCCAGAAAAACTGATTGTTCAGACGTGAATACACAGCAGCACGGATTCCTCATTTACAAGCTAGTAAAGCAGACTAACACTCACACATACAGGTACGCACATGCACTCAGACATACAGTCATAAAACTGGAACAAATGCTTATTGTTAAGATGTTTTTTTATGCTTTAAATTTTATTTTCTGGCCCTATTTTTCATCTAGCAGTCATGCCAGTGAAGCACACTGTAATGAAATGAACTGAACTGAAGGTTTGAGTGCGTAAAGTAATAATAAGTGATTGTCAGATCATAGCTTAGCAACCAGAACTACACACAGCAGTCCAGTCAAGCTTTGGATTTTCTCCACATGTTGAAGCAGTGAGCATGGAGAGAGCGATACTCTGTTTTTCAAGAGTTTGAAGGGTAGCGCTTTTCTTTTACTTTTCCAAAAACAAAAACAAAGGAGCCAGGAGGTGTCGGGGAGGGGAAAAAAAACAAGTTAATGTGCATGATTTCATCATTTGTGGTCTCAATTTAGCATAATTTATCACCATCATGTCATTAGTCTTGTCTTCACGCTCTCGCTATGGATTGCTTGGATTTAAAAAATGGTTTTATTTCAATCTTGGAATCACAGGAACTGCTCTACCACTGATAAAGGACATCTTCATCAAGAGATGCCTGTGTCGAGCCCACAGCATCATCAGTGACCCACATGCCCGAGTCACCACCTGTTTGTCCCCCCCTACCATCTGGCAGGAGGTTCTGGACTATCCAGACATACACATCCAGACTGAGAAACAGCTTCTGTCCCAGAGCTGTCAAACTGCTACGCAACCAAACACTGGAAATTAAGCTGTCTACTTCTCCGTAGCCATCCTGTCATCCCTGATCTGCTCACATTGTTATTTATTATATGATATTATTACATCCTATTTTATTCATCTGGTATACTTAAAGCTACTGCATACATACTACCTCACTATACAATGCTACAGTTGTTTTCTGTTGCTCTGCACTGTTGTGTTGCACTATTGTATGTATTGCATGTCCCATGTATGTTGTTCTGTTACTGAAAGATCAGCATATAACCTTTTCATTATGCTGTAAACCTGCTTATTAGTATGATGGCAATAAAGTTGAATTGAATTGAACATGTGGATATATTTAGCTGTTAAACACAATGATGAGTTATCTTTGAGATCCCTCATTCCTGCGAATGTCATCTACAGTTAATAAAAAACTGCTTCATAATGTCTCTGTCGTCGTCTTCTCCAAACTTTTAGCAGACTCGACGTGCAGTGCCAAAGACGTTTGCTGCCCTAAAGGGGAGGAGGCAAAAATATACATATTCAAATGAGAGCATGAAGTAATAATTAGTGCACACAAATCATTAATTTGAGAGCACACATTGTTTTTTTTCCCTCCATGTTTTGAATTGCGTGTTTATCTGCTCCAACATAAGTAGACAATCTTCAACGTGTCCAGCTAACTAGCTTAACCACATCTTTAACTAACCACAATAATTTGAGCACTGTTGACAAGTTGCGCTGTCTAATATTTCTTCCCTTTGTGGAAGCCAGTCCTGGATGCTATCAGATTTTAGGGAACGTTAGCAGCTCTGTCTGTTTGGGCAAGCATTATCTGAGATAATGTTATGTTTGCAACACATATCAGTTAGTCTTCATCCTAAAAAGCCTTTTGTCTTGTAACTTTATAAAGTGAAGACAACCTGTTTGTAAATACAAAATATGTAAGTTAATCAGCCAAACTGGGTTGAAGAAACCTGATCTGATCTTACTCTTTTCCTGATGAAACCTAATACTGGGACTAACTAGCTACACCATGATACAAGAATAATGCTGTCATCACCAACAGGTAAGGATGTTGAGTTTTTGCACAAGACCTGTTAGCTTTAGCCTTGTCAAGTGCATATTTTAGACCCCTTTTACGGGTTAGCTGGAAACATTTAACAGTCAGCTAGAAACAGCATTTTCAACCAACTTATGGAACTAAAAGCAGCTTAATTAGCTATGTTAGTTGTCATTTTAGCCGGCAGAATCGCCCATCAAACACTAGAAATAAGAAGCCTGCTTTTATCTGCTTCTATCTGAAATCAAGGAGCCATTGTTTAAAAAACTACAAAGAATTTTGAGTAGCAAATCTGCCACCGTTACCCTTGTAAACTACATATGTGCCACGCAAGAACAGAAAGCTTGACTGGTGTAGCAACAGCAACCCTTTTTATACTCTTCTCATTTTATGGTTTTGTTTCATTGTATCTTTCTCCATCGTTGCTGTTGATTAGTTTGCTTTTTTATGATTACTATTACCACGTGCCTCTAAATCAGCTCATGACTTCCATGTTTAAATGTGCCATTAAACAGTAAACAGCCAGTTTTACAGATTACAGCCTGGATATCTCATTGCACGCTGCTGTGCACAACACAGGGTGAGATCATTGTGAATCAGCAGAACAGCCGAACAGATGAATCATGCTCTTGGCATGAAATACATCACAGTCATCCAGCTGACATGATTCATTATTATATGAAGAGTGAGTATGTATAGAGTATATACAGTGTTATATTTGTTGTCTACACTCTGATTTTTTTGCTTCCTGCAAGCATCACAAGCTGAGCTCAGACGACTGGGGAGTGACGATAATAAACGTTCCCCTCACAAGGGAGTTTAAGTCTGGTTGGTCCTTTACTTTGCATGTATCGCTGTGAGCCAGCATGAGTCTGACTGCTGCATAACTTTGACTGTAGCCTGTTTCCAAGTTCCCAAGTTGTACTCCCATGTGAGTCATCTTGGCACTAACAAGATTTCAGATTTTTCCAAATTACATGCTTGTTTTTTTTTTGGTTTTTTTTTATAATTGTTGGCTTCATTTCAGCATATGTTGCACATGAACCGATCACTCACGCACATTATTACAGATGGATTTCATTCTTTTTTCTTTGTTTCTCCGTTGCATCCCCCACCCCCCCCCCCCCCATCCCCACCCCACCCCCCTCCTCTCTCACTGCAACATCTGTGTCAAATCTAAAGAATACAATGTCACTCCACTCAAGCACACTTAACACTTATCCATCCAATCTGCAGTCAGGCCCAATAACAAGGATCTGCCACAGGACTTGCAGCCTATTGCTTCTGGACTGGTGTGAGGTGACCAGGGGAGGGGAGGGGGGGGGGGGGACTAGCAAACACGGAGGACCAGGTTTTGGATTGTTCTAGGGGTTAAACTTTATCCACAGGATTTCCATCACAAAAGCCTCCTCAGCAGTGAGCAGACGTGACCTTGGGGCCTGCCAGGGACAAACTGAGGAAGTGAATTCGCTGAAGCGTCCCCCATTCACGTGTAGGCCTAATAGGTCGCTGTCTATCACACAGAGCACCCGACCCTCGCCCCACCTCCTCTTCCCCTTACACTGGCCAGAGTCCCTTTATTATGCTGATCTAATGACTGTGGAGGGTAATCCAAAAGACCTTCATTAGAATGAGGGTGGCGTGTAATGTACTCAGCCAGATCTGAACTGACACTGGGTGCTATACCTGCCAACTTGGGTGAGCTTGAAAGGCAGCCGTAGTAGTAGTAGGAGGAGGAGTTTGCCCTACTACCTTTTTTTTTTTTTTTAATTCAACATATAATTTATTTTGTGTTTTATTTTATTGATCTCACAGTGGGAAATTTCCTCTATCACCAAAACACCCTCAGAGGTACAAAGGGCAATCGATACAATGCAAACACGGACAGAAGGCAGCAGATGCACAGGAAACATGCGACACACAGAGATAACACGTTGCTGGAGGGCTGTTTTACAGAAGATGTCTTGTCTGATAAGTATGTATAGTTAGGTTGGGTAATATTGCTGACAGAGAAGATAAACATCTCAGTAAGAGCAACAGTAAATTAGATGGCACTTTTTTAACATATAGTCATTCACAACCGTTGTATTTGTGATCTTAGATGTTCTGCTAGTTGAGTAAGGGGGCATCAGTATGCTTCTAACAAAGTGCTTGATCATCTCACATCTGAAACGTCCTTTCTGACATTAGGAAGGAAGAGTTTATCTCACTTTAAGGCCGGGGTTTGCTTGAAACATACAAGTTGATACAACATGTCATCCAACCAGTCTGAAGGCAAAAGTGTCAGATTGTCAGATTGTCTCACAAAGTTACAAAAATAGTCTGAAAGGTGTAAGGCTGTAGGAGAAACTGGGGTTTTGGATGCTGTCTGATGGTCTGAAAAGCACTTCATGTGAAGCATACTGTCCCTTTTGTGCAACATTTGGCCAGGCGTGCAAAAGTGTGAAAGTACACGCTTCTCCTGTATAACCAAGCGCAACACTATGAAAACCCTCAAGGAGAGATTGCCCAAAAGTGTTTGCTGTGATTCCTGTTTGTACAATTAGCGCAGTGCAGATGTACAGTCATCAGGTGCAGCCATTCAGAACAGATATAAACATTTCTGCCTTAAGACGTGATCAGATCATATGTTGTACAATTTTGTTTCAACAGTACTGAACCCTCAAGTCCACATAGGTTATGATGGGCACCTTTAACTTGGATTGTCAAATTATTGGATTGTTGCTAACTAGCTAATCTAGATAAATATAGTTACATTGCTATTTTTTAGCCGTGCTAGCAGCGTGGTCTTATAGATAGCAGTCATTCGGTTGGTCCACCATTTGGTCAAGACTGAAATATCTCGACAGCTAATTGAGGCATGGATTACCACTGACATTCATGGTCCCCAGATGATGAATCCTAATGACTTTAATCCCCTGATTTTTCATCTAGCGCCACCATGAGGTTGACATTTTTGTATTTTATTGAAACATCTTGACAACTAGGCCTATTAGATGGATTGCTATGACATTTAGTACAAATATTTACAGTTTGGTCCCCAGAGGATGAATTATAATAACATTATAATAACATCTAGCACCATCATGAGGTCACAATATCATTCTGTCGGATTCTTTGTTTTATGATCAAATACTTCCAAAAGCAATGACATTCCCTTCAGACTGCACTTTGTGTTTACCGCTAATTAGCAACTAACATGGTTAACATTATACCTGCTAAACATCAACATGCTAGCGTTGTCATTGAGAGCATTTTAGCCTGCTGATGTGAGCATTTAACTCGAAACACAGTTGTGCCCAAGTACAGCCTCACAGAGCAGCAAGCATGGCTGTAGACTCTTAGTCTTGTTTAATTAATAGTGAGAGGTTTGCACTTTATAACTTGGTGTCCTCTCAAATTCCTTCCCTTTTGCACAAAATTAAACCTCCACAGTCTAGCAGACCATTTGTTAGGTCCAATATTACAACCTCATGATATGCAGACAAGGATTGTTCAAACCCAGAGCATAATTTCTAATTCTAGTCTAGAGCTCAAGGTTTCCCAGAATACCGCATATGTTAGGCTGAATTACAGGGGAATATGCTGAAAAAATGATGCACCAGACATCTAAAAGAGTCCATGTAACGTACTGGTACTGCCATACAAAATAATAATTTCCTCAAATCAACAGTAAGTGTAGTACAGCATCATCAAAGGATATGAATATGTAAATACAGAATATACACACATTTTTGTGATGTTTTCAAACTGTGAGAAAAAAAAAAAATCTGACTTTTAATTTATTTATTAGATAACATATATTTAGTCAGAAAATTGAGATTTTCTGGCCTCTGAAAAATGTGAAAAGGGAATAAAAGATACAATAGAGAAATGTGGGCATGATAGGATTACCAACTGGGTAAAGTGGGCGACTGCCTCCGGGCCCCAGAGGCCCCATAATCATTGTGTGTCAGTTGGTTTGTGGTTATCTGATTAATTGCCAAGTTGTTGGGATATCAACTCAAATGATAAGGGTCTCAAACTGGATCCTGCATTGCTACCTATCTTCTCTACCTGTCTTTTAAATTTACATGTTGTATATTTCTAAATAAATTTGTGTTAAACAAAATTATGACAAACGGGGGGTCAATGGAGGCCCGTAGTTATTTCATTTTCCCCGGGGGCCCTTCTAGTTGATTAATTAGGCCATGCTAATGAGCTCATTATCAAGAGTTGTTTTGTGGTGGGAAAGTCAAAGTTTAGCTAAATTAAATGCTAGACTGTCTACGTGATGCTGTCTCCATGATCGTTCACCATCTCCCTTTGTAACCACTTGTGTGAATGAATTTATTTCTTGTTCAAGATCCAAACAGAGACTTCGACTTTGAGAGACTACTACTCCAAACTCCTTCAAGGTTTTTAAAAGACTTGAAAACATATCTATTCAAGAAACCTTTTACATGCCTTTCACTTCTCTTTACCCACACATGATTGTTTTGCTGGCACCTGAACTTTTTCTTGTCTAAAACCCTGCCAGGCTTTTGTTTCTTTAAGTATTACACTTTCAGTACTGTTCTGGGATAGATAGTGAATATTTCTGGCATCAATTTCTGGCAACTGTTGATTTGTCTCTTGTACTTGTTGCTGGTTAGGAATCAAATTTCACTGTACTGTTGTTCTCATTGTAATTCATTTCAAATAGTGTCATTTATTTTTTATCAGAACTATAATTATTATTTTTATACTAAATGTTCAACAGGGAATAAAGAGTATTTAAATAAATTATATCTTGTTTAGACATTGCAAATACAAACACACCTCAAAGTACATTTGCATAAAACCTGCTATGCTGCTGCACACTCTCAGACCTTGTGTCAAATCCTCAGATTATAAATTTTACAGTAAAAACAAACATCCTCAGCCCAATAAATCACTATGTAAACAAAACATGAATAGCATGCTGCAATCACAGACTGAGCATTGATGTGTTTTATTGATCTTTGTGCAATCACGTCGCAGGGAGCTAAGAAAGTGAAGCATATTGGGTAATTGTGATTTATTATTTTTGCTTTATTTGAGGAAAATTCCGACAAAATATGCATAACTGTAATTAACTGAAATTTAACACAGGAGGAGTCCGTTTTCGAATTGAGTGCTGGTTTGGAGTCAGTTATTGAACAATTTATTCCTCATAGTTTACGACTGAGCCTCACCTCAGGCATTCCTGCAGATCTCTGAGGATTGAGTCTTGAGAAGGCAGAAAGAAATCTTGGAAAAAAAGTGCTTCCAGTAACCCATTACCTCTGACTATGGGGTTAGTAATCCAGATAATAAAGGCTTTAGCTTACAGTGTGGGCTTTAGAGAGTTACAACGATTATGCAGGGAAAAGGGTTAAGTGTTTTACTCGAGGACAGTTTGAGTAACAATGAGGGATAACACTGGTAACTATATTAATATTACATATACAGTATATCTCATTAACCAGCAGTGGAGGAAGTTTTCAGATCTTTTACTTAAGTAAAGGTAGCAATGCTGTAATAAAAATATCCCATTACAAGTAAAAGCATTATTAAAGAAATGTAATGAAATTATAAAAGTTAAACATACTCATAATTAAGAAAAATGGCTCATGAGTTTTTATGTTTTATATTATAGGGTTATCATACAGATGCATTAATGTGTCAGTAGCATTTTAATGTTGCAGCTGGTTGAAGTGAGACAAATTAAAGTTTTAAACTGTTGGATAGTTAAATCTATAACAGTGAATCATTTATAAACTCATCATACGTTTTGCATGTAAAATATTAATCTGTGAAATGACTATGAAATAAACACAATGGTGTAAAAAGTGTTTTGCAATGTAGTTGTAGTGTAGAATAAATATAAAGTAGCATGGAGTGAAAATATTCAAGTACAAGTACCTTAAATGTGTATTTATGTACCGCACTTGTGTAAATATACCTAGTAGCACCACTTACGACACAAAGATTCACAAAAATACAAGAAAATGTCATTTCATAAGTAATCATCTCGTGATCTCAACCAAATCATTGTTATTATTTCATAATGTTTACATTTTCCTGCAGCAATCGCTTCGTCATGAAAGCTTTCACATTCCTCTGGTTTATTTATTTTTTTGTCTTGTTACCCAAACTACAGATTATGAGCTACATAGTTTCTGAGCAGTTTAAATGCTTTTACAGTCCCCTGCACTAGCGCAGAGTAGGCCCCCATGAGGAGGACTTTACCCAGAGTAACAGTCATATGGTTGCAGTTATCTTGTTGTAGCTGTTTTGTATTAAACATAATAAGGGCCATCAAATGCTGGTAAAGGCAAGACACCGCTTGTAGACCCTCCACTGAGGCCCGTTCACATGTGACACGATAACAATTACATGTAAAAACCGCCAGGCCGGCAGGAATGTAAAAGTCGAAACATGGGTACTGGATTAGATCAGAAGAAACGTTAACAATCCCTGTGGGGGAGCTGGGTCATCTCAGCAGCAGAAGTGAGCATCAAAGAGAAATACAGGAACGACAAGTAAACACCACTAGAGTACATGTTCAGGGTGCAAGAGCAGGTAAATAAATGAAGAACCTGCAGCTCCGATGGCAGGTACACAGATTATCATTTCACACTGTCTGGTTCAAATTTAAATCTATTTTGGTTTTGAGTGACCTCGACCTGTAAACCGTAATGTTTATTAATGTGCACTGCCACCGTAAATAAACTAATAGATACAGAGAATAAAAATCAGCAAAGAAAAAAGTGTGAGCATGCATGAAAATCCAGATTGTTTTCATGGATTGAATAACATGGAGCTTCATGTACATGATAGAGCCGATACCAGATTCTGTATTTTTTAATATTTATTAACTTTATTTTAACTTAGTCTGGTTTTGAAACAGAAGCCAGACAGTTTTGAAAGAGTTTGTCGAAATTGGTTGGCAGAAATCTACAAAAGGGCAAAGAGTCTAAAAAGCAAGTTTATTACATTATTTATTATTAAAAAGGAATGAAAACCTGGTTGATTCTTTTTCTGTATGGAATAGAAAAAAACTGTAGTATCGTCCAGCAAAATGCAGCTGAATCAGATGCTTCTCAGTTCGAGGACAGCAGACTTCCAGAGAACAAAAAGGGACTGGAGCACACTGATTAATTCACAGCCTTTAATTGCGCAAACAGGCTAACATTTCAACACCATTGTGTCTTCATCAGAGTCAGAGGGGAAGAAAAAAACTATTGTCTTCCCAGCACAGACTTTTAAAAGGGGGAGTATTTGGTCACATATGGCTTCGACAGCCAGTCAGTGGTGGAAGAAGTATTAAAATCCTTCAACTAAGTAAAAGTTGAAATGCTGTAGTCTAAAAACACTTCAAGTAAAGTTTTTCAAGTAAAAATATGGAAGTATTATCAGCAAAATGTACTTAAAAGTATAAAAAGTAAAAGTACTCATTATATAGACTGGCTGACTTTTTTTAGAGTGTTATATTATTTTAGTATATTATTTGTTTTCTTCACTAACAGATACATGTAAGAGCATTTAAATGCTGTAGTTCTTCAATATGGAGCCAATTTTAGATACTTTTGGTAGATTAACAGTAATACTACTGCATCATATTATAAGTGTATCATATGTTTGTATAGTAATAGTGGTGTAAAGTACACAGTAGCATTAAATGGAAATGCTCTGGCACCACTGCAGCCAGTTAACATCATGAAGGCAGCACCACAAAGCTGTAATTTTCAATAAAAAGTGTGTCTGGTAATTCATCAGTACATTTATGTGTGGAGGTGTGTTTGAATAGAGAAAACACAGACACAGATTTTCTGAAGACTGTAATTATATACACATAAACCACACAGCAGCTTCAAGGCGATTAAAAGTCACCTGCAAAAGCCTCCACTTCTCTTTTTTTTGTTTCATGTAACTATGTAGGAGATATTTAACCTGAAACAATCCAATGTGGACTGAAATATTGTGGCTGCATGAAGATTTTTGTTAGAGATGGAATAAGTGTTGAGTGTTTTGTGGGTGCTTGGCTGGATGGATGGGAGAGTGTTTGCGCCGTTTCAAAGCGAGCGAAACTACTCAAGACTTTAAATATTCCATGAAAGCGCCGCAGTAGCGCAGTGTTGTTTGAACTAAGAGAATTGTTAACCAAAGTATTTAATTCATGCATTGACTTTTCCACTAAAATCACACAGCTGTTTCTTTGATTGTGGAAGTTCAGCTCACCAGCCACCATAATGTAGGTCGATAATATTGTTCTGCCTGGTGTAGAGCCCCGGGCCCTGTTCTCATTTGTTACTGCAAAACAGACAATATTGTTGTGTTTCAATGCTGCAGGAACAACATGGATTACTGGAGTGCTGTAAAAATATCACAAACCACTATTTAAAAAAAAAAAAAATACAGATAAATATAATCCACTGCCAGACTTAATTTGTGTGTCATTAAAATGTGCACAGACTGGTTCAGAAAAATTGAATGCTTCATATGAATGATGCCTTCTGGCTGCTTCATGCTTGACACAATGCACATTCACTTTGCTTTTTCAGTAGATTTTTTCTTTCTTGTAACAATTATGAGGTTGATAATTCCAGCATTTCACCAGCTTTTCAATACAGCTCTCCTCAAGCTCTCCCCCTTAAAAAGAATTTAAAAAAAAAAAAACCCCACCTCA
Organism: Thunnus thynnus; assembly: GCF_963924715.1. NCBI lineage: Eukaryota > Metazoa > Chordata > Actinopteri > Scombriformes > Scombridae > Thunnus > Thunnus thynnus. The sequence continues at coordinate 6,834,688 of NC_089526.1, read as the reverse complement.
GTGAACAAGGAGTTTCAGTTCCTCTTTCTGAGGCAACGCTGGCAGAGCCGCTCACAAATTTTGAGGTTGAATGTGACTCTAATGTGCACAGTTGCGCAGTAATTTAGACCATGCACACTGTGATAGGCCCATTCATGAATCAGCCTTTGTTCAGGCCTTTGGAAGCAGGTTCAGATTTTCAAAGATTTAGCACAAAGCAAATTTTCGTCTCACTCACTTTATTTGCATTAATTTGACAGCTAAGAGGACTTTTCCAGTTTGTGTTTATTAGCCACAGACAGCCAGTTGATGTGACAGGACAGACATTTCATGTAGCTAACAAATTAAATGAGTGTAAGTCTGTGACAGATCTGACTGTGACTGACTTTAAAACTCCTGTTTTGAGCATGGATGTTCATTATTGACCACTGGGAGCTTTATGTTTAACAAATAATCCATTTGCAAAGATCCAAACATCAATTTTCTCTCATAGTCACTAAATCATGTGAGTGAAAGTCTATAAGTGGTCTGTGAAGTTTAGATTATTTTGTCAGTTCGAGCTGTTTTCCTTCCAACACTCTTTTTCTTTCGCTCCTGCTGCTTCTGTACAATCATGAAGTATATATTTTGGGGGATAAATTGCTCATTTATTAAGACATTTTTGACTCCAGTGGACATATCTACACCTGAACGGGCACCATGTAGAGCAAATCTGTTATTGTTTGTTTGAATGCTTCCTCAAATCCTCTGGTTTTCACTTCATGTTCAGTCTGGAGGCACCTTTAGGGCTCTGTGTACGTGCAGTATGTTGCCCACTTCCAATACATGAAGCCCTAAGCGATGTGTCACTGTTATTCTATGTTCATGTCATATCAAGGTTACCGTAATGACCTGTTTCTGACTTCTAAATAGTGTTTACCTCAACATCCAGCTCTGATCTATCTGATATCTTGGCACTAAATAAGGAAGTACCTGAAAACCAAACATACATGGATGCCACACGTCAGCCAAAGTCTGTCATTATAGGTGATTAAACCCAAACGTAATGGCTATAGAGCTTTATTTTCGCACTGCAATCACCGACTTGAGGTGACGTAGAGATGCTCTACCATCCATCCTTTATGATGTGAATGTGGTGTTCAGAGCAGACGGGCTTCAAAAGCTGTTTAAAGAATTGAAAAACACTTTTTGACATCTTGTTATCTGGACAGAAGCATTTGTGTGGACAGTGCAGTGTGAGGCATGTGTGTTTATACTTGACAGGAAAATTTCTTCTTGCCATGTTTTGTTTTGTTTTTTCACAATTTGACATTCCCTTGAGCAGAGTCTGCAGATTTAACAGAAGAGGGACATTGAAGGATAGGTTCACAGTTTTCCAAGTATGTCTTAAAACAACAATCAGGTGCCCATATAAACACTGAAAGAGGTTTTCCTCGCTGTAATCATTCCTCCTGTTCTTACTGGCTATTAAAAGATCCCCTTCAAATGCGATTTCTATGTAAGCGATGGGGACAAAAATCCACAGTGTGCCCACACAGTCATCTGTGCAAAAATGTATTTAAAAGTTTATCTGAAGGTTATATGAGGCTTCAGCAGTCTGAGTTAGTCATATCAAGTGGATATCTGCCACATTTACAGTCTTTTTAGCATCAAATTCTTTCTTTGTGTCTCCCTGTTGAGCTGTGGTAGGAGTATAGTAACAGAAAGAGGAACTTTGGCACTAAAGAGACTTTAACATTGAAAGAAATCTACTTGATTTGACTTCATATTAGCTTCAGATAAACTTTTAAAAGCATTCTTTGCACTTCAATGTTCATTTGTACACCTGACTGTTGTTTTAAGACAGTGAACCCGTCCTTTAAAAGGCTCAAAAAGCCAGCTTTCGCTTGCAGATTTCAAAGTGGGACAGCCCTGTGAGTGGGAGTGTGGGTCAAAATATGTGAGTGCGTCATGGTGGACATGTAATGCCCATATGCAACAAGGGAAGTGCAGAAATGCAGGGGGCCAACATTTCCTGCACATATGGGACCCATCATTTCCAGCTACACTCCTGCATTCACACAGGGGGAGAAGAAAAAAAAAGAAAGAAGTGATGTAGACATTTTATATGAAATGTCAATTTACTTATGACAGGACCGACAATGTTGTCTTTTCATTTTCATTGTTTTTAATTGATTCATTAAGTCTATCCAGGGCCTCCTCGCGCAAGGCTACTTCTCTCAACCAATGCAGCCCTCGTGCACCAGCAGTGCGCGCAGGTCGGGAGCGCGCGTGTGGAGGCGGTCCGGGGCAGCCTCAGTTTTCTGTAATCGCTTTTCTGCTGCTGCTACCTCCAGTTAAATAGCAAGGACACGGGAGCGAGCAGACGGCCGTGTGAGGATATAATTTCTTCGGTACCTTGGGATTACGACGCGGAATTGCAGCATCGACGGCCAGCCGCCAGGTAATACCGACACACGCGTTCAGCCGCCGCTCGTAGATAGGCGAAAAGTAAGTAAATGTCCCGTGAAAAGTGTCGTTTTCCAGTGAAGAAGGAGGAGGGGGGGAGGAGGAGGAGGAGGAGGAGGTGGAGGAAAATAGAGAGAGAGAGAGAGAGAGAGAACAGGAGGAGGAGAAGGAGGAGGAGGAGGAGGAGGTGGTGGTGGATGTGTGGGACGAGCCTCCCTTTGTGCCGAGGCTGGGTCACTGCTCTTCAACGCACAATGTGGACACTCCAGAAACGGACGACGGATCCGCACATTTTTTTTTTTTTTTTTTTGCCCCCGTTGCTCCCCTCCTGGCCCTGCCGCTGACCGCCCTCCATCAGCCACCGCCGTCGGCTGTTTCGGAGGAGTCCGGCAGAAACGCCTTCTTCTCTGCGTCTTTTCATTTAGTTTACAACACCGAGGCCTGTTCTGCTTGTCCCTGTTTTGTTTTTGTTTTTTTTCTGTTTTTAAATGCCCCTCAGCGGTATTGTAACGCACCCTACTTTTCCGGCCTTGTAACGTTAGCTAGCTCCCAATAATGTTTATGATCGCTTTTGTAGGACGGCTCGGTTTCAGTCCCCCAGTCGACCCCTATTGTGTGTTTTTATCCGCACTTATGTTGACCTACCCGGTTTGACAAAGCAATTAAGTGATGTCTGACAACACATAGACGTCTTAACTTGTCTCTGTTGTTATTTTTTTGTGAGTGGGGGGGCTATAATATCTACGTATCGATCCTGGCATCTCTTAACGTCTATTGAACCGGGTACATTTCAGCCGTTGATGCCCCTATCATTACCATGAAACGCCCCCCCGGGAAAGGCGAGCTTTCCGCCACTTCACCTCGTCGTCTTTGATTTAACTACTTATCAAATAGCTTCTATCTATCAGTTTACTTTTATGTAATATTTATTGTATAACATGTCCATTTTAGCTTTGTCTTTGTCGTCTACATAAGAGAGGGAGGAGGAGGAGGGGGGGGGGATTGAATTGTTCCAACAAAACCGGGGCAATGCTCGTTTTCACGGATGGTCTCCTCATTTTCAAGTGTCTCTTCTGATCTGTCACTGATGAGATGTATATTACTTTTATGCTAAATCACCCTGCAGGGATCTTAAGAGCCGTTTTATTAATCTATTGAGTCTTTTTTTTGTCTTTACATTGACCCCAAATCACAGTATTATCCAATATTTGTTTAAAGAAAGGAGGGAAGCGATGACAGAGGGCAGCATAAGGGTCTGTTTTTATAAATCTAGGCCATATAAAGTCTTCCAAACAATTAAATATATAGACCTATATAACGGCTCTGTACATCTTTAATCCACATTGATTTAGTCTTCTTGAAATGTCCTTTCAACAGCTTTCAATCTGCACATCCCTGCCCTGTTTTAACCCTCAGCCACATCCAGCTGTAGATTGATTGAATTAAACCCTCCTTACTGTGGCTTCCCTTTTGAAATCTGCCCATTTTGCTGAGAAAAGGCACAGACAAGCAATTTTGACATTATATAGCATCTTTATTGTCCTACCAAGTGGAAACTTGCTTTGCCCACGCTTGCGGGGATGGTGTGACATTACTTGCCGTCCACTTTTTTCAGGGCCCACGATGTCCAGCGAAGTGCAGAGACCGGACGACAGCCCCAGCACCAGCGGGGGAAGCTCAGATATTGAACAAAGGGAATCGGTACCACCTGAACAGGAACGAGAGCAAGCACAGCCTAAAAAGAAGGAGACCAAGATCTCGAGTAAAACTGCTGCTAAACTTTCAACTAGTGCCAAGAGGTAAAAAAAAAAAAAAAGAAGCTTGAATCTGGCTCTGGAGAGCGGCATTTACACAGGGGTTGTTTGTTAAACTAAAGGCCTCTCCCTTTTGTGCCCTGGGGGTGTGAAGTTATATAAAAAGACTATAGTCCCACATGCATTGTCATTTCAAACATGCATGCTATTCAGTGCGACACTAATCCCACAGAAAGGAGGTAACTCACACAGCTCGGCACTGGAGTGTCATTACTGTCATTTTGAAAGAGATATTCCCATTCCAGCCTCATGCTCTGCAGCACTCCTTCCTCTCCTGCACCGCCAAACACCACCACCACCACCACCAACACTTACCTCCACCAGTCTTAGCACTTGTTCCCAAAAAAGACCAGCGATGACAGAATTATGCAACCAGTTGAGCAAAAGGGTTGGCTGCAGCCGCTGCCGAGTCTTTTTATAACAGCAACTGATGTTATGAACATCTCCCTTTTTTGTATGTCTATGCTTTTTACTTGAAAGCGGCAGTCTCTACGAGTGGCCTTCAGCACAACGAGAGCCTGTAACATGGAGAGGTTTCACTGTTGTCTGAAGTGCTGTTTATATTAACATGAGTTTAGCAGCTGCGTTTGCACTCAGTTGCCCTTCGCGGTATGAATCATCATTTTTGTACGGTTATCCTTTTGTAAATTCTCAAAGCAGACACGTTTATCCTCATGCTTGATGCTCCTTTTCGTTCATTATAGATTCATCTGCAGGGTATTTTCTCGATTAATCATTTGATCAAAACAGTGGAAAACACTCATCACAGTATCTTAGGGCACAAAATCACACCATCACATCTTATCTTGTCCAATCAACTGTCCAAAACCCCCCAAATAATCACATTTACAGCAGTTTATCACCAAGAAAAGCTGCAAAATCTCACATTTTAAAGCGTCGAAGCAGCAAATGTGTTTGAAAAATGACTTAAAACGATTATTTGATTATCACAAAAAGGAGAGCGGTGTATTTATATTGACGCGTGTTAAGCAGCTGCGTTTGCACTCAAGTGCTCTTCACATTATGAATCTTTATTTGGCACAGTTATCTGTTGTAAATTCTCAAAGCGGTCGTGTTTATCTTCATGCTTGATGTTCCTTTTTTTTTTTTTTTTTTTTTTTTCAAATTGTGTTTATGCAACTCAGACAAATGACGACAGATAACGCAGCATAGAAACACGAACATGAGCGTTTTATGTTAAAGCTGAGATCAAAAACTTCTCCCGGCCTTTTCCGTATGGACGGCAAACGTCATGACAACCGTTTACAACTCTCATGGTAATATTTGGATTATATGAGATGTTCTGGAGAGATATGTCATTAGATGTTGTGTTAACGTGCGCTGCGGCTCCACGTGGTTGAAGAAATGACTGAAAGCAACATTCACGAGTTTGAAACACAGAGTTCATGTACTAGAGAAATGACTGTTACTGCAGATTTCATCTTTGACACCCCCCCCAAAAATAGATCTAACAAATACAAATTTTCTCTTCCAGGATTCAAAAAGAGCTCGCAGAAATAACACTAGACCCACCTCCGAACTGCAGGTAAGAAGATGTTATCTTTTCAAGGGATTTCCCTAATGATTCATAAGCCTGTATGTACAGATGCTGAAGCTCTAATGGATGTAGATGGCAGAAATGTGCTGCTTTCAAGGCAGCTTGTTACTATAAAGGAAAGGCCGCGCTGTAATGCACCCGCTTTTGTCTCCTTTCCCATAATGCCATTGTTTGTGTTTTGTATTTGAGATGGTCCCGTTCTGGCATTGTCGCCGCCGCCGCCGCCGCTGCTGCTGCTGCTGCTGCATAACGCACGCCACAATCTCTGTTGAAAACGCAGCCCCCCTTTAGATCACATTATTACGGTTGCACTGAATTGGTGGAAAAAAACGAGCGGTAGTGTGACTTTAAAACCTGTTTTGATTCTCGTACGGTCCCCCCCCCCCTCCCCTCCTCTCGCTCTGCTGGGGATTTACCACAGACAATGGTTATTGTGTGCTGCTGCCGCGGCTCTCAGCCCTTTGAGGAAGAGATATGGTCGCGAGCGAGTGGCGGACCACATGTGCATCAGTCTCTCCTGACGTGACAAAAGGCATGCCTTTTGGGATGCAGCGCAGGAGCCAGCTTTTTTATTAAGTTTAATAACACAAAGTGACACTGCCATTAATTGTGCCTCTGTTTAATACGCCGCCATAATTAATCTCTGAATCAGCACAATTAAGACAGAAAATCCTCCACAAGTCCGTCTTGACAGGATCAGGGAACACTTGTGGGAGATGTTTTCTGACCGTTTCGGATTGGCTGTATTTGTTCATAGGCACCTGCTTAAAATGATTAAGGAAAACAGCTTTGTATGACTCATCTGGCGATTTGGAATTACTACACCCTAGACAGCCTTGTTTATTGCATGAATTAATCACCCCTGCTGGGTATCATCAGAACCCCACCATCATTAACGATAAACATTGAGCTAACCTTTTCATTCCAGCTCACAGCTCAGTTTTGTTATTGAACCGGAGGCTAGAAGAGATGTTGTTTTTCCTCGAGGACTCTAATCTATTTCAAACTCCCCCTCGCCAAAAAAAAAAAAAAAAAAAAAAAAAACTAGGTTGGCTCACATGAAGGATTTAGCTTGAGGACACGAGTAAGTCATTTGAAAGTAAAATAATCGCTAGCGGAAATTTCACAGTCATCGTCTTAGTGGGGGGAACTAGTTGCCTGGGAAACAATTAAGCTTCTTCAAGATAATCCTTTTTCTGTGTGTGTTCCCTCTCTGTACACTCAAAAATGATACCAAAATCTAATAATGTGTTTTCTGTGATGCACCCAAATAGATTAGCCCTCTGTTAACAATGAGGTAAAAGGAAGGGGGGGGGGGGGCGCGAGGAGAGGGAGGGGAGGGGGGGGGGTCAGCTGCATCAAAAACTAAATTTCTCATGCAAACGATCACAGCACACCATTTACATTCTCGCATGAATGAGTGCACACGGCGGAGCTAGTGTCATCATTTGTATGCCACACGCTCCCCCGCTGCCAGCCAGGTTAGCCTGAAAGGTTATTCATTTCATTCTTCCCCCGCGACAAATGGAGTCACAGACTGTTGGCCCCCCTTCAGGAGGCAGACAGAGAGTTGTGTTAAAGAGATTCACTTGGGTACATTCAACAAACGCTACGCTGGAGGGCCAAGCTGACGTGTACGTGGTCTCATCCGTCCGTCGGCTGAGGAGCCCCCCCTCAGACTCCCCTCGCCGCTTGGTCAGAGAGGATCGCCGTCCTGGTTATGTAGTTTAAAATCCGCAGTCTCCTTCTTATCACCTACGATCTCGACAGTATCGCCTTCGGGGGGCCGTGGAAGGTATCGCGCTGCGTCTCTCTCTCCCTCTCTCTCTCTCTCTGCAAAATGGAGAGCCCTGCTTCTTGTCTTTTTCTAGTGTAGATGTGCACAGATGAGTGCTGAGAGCCAGAATTTACCACCTTGGAAGTGTTGCGGATGTAATTCAGTGAAACATCTGTGGCAAGAGGTGTCCACTTGATAACTCTAATAAAACACCCACTCCAGGAGAGCCCCGGTAGCTGAACGGTTACATGCCACATAACAGCAACATCCCTGGTTGAGTGCAGCCGGGGACTGTTGTTGCACTGTCCAATAATGGAAAAAGTGCTAAAAATTATCTTAAAAACATACAAACAAACAAAAAAAACACCCACACCACCTCTTCTAACATCCATCTACAGTTACTGTGTTAACCTGCAGCTGCATTTGATGTTACAATAACCTGTCTGTGTTGATAAATCATAATGTTTTCTAGCTTTTTGTCACTATAAAGAGTCTGTTATATTAATGCTTAAGTTGTTTTTTTTTTGTAAAAAAAATCAATTTCCATTGCTGTGTGAAGAAAACTGTCACACTCTCGGTGCTGTGTCACCACTCGGAGAAATGCAAGCAAGTATTTGAATTAGTCTCCGAGCTTTATCTCACTCTCAGCATTGTGACAGCTCGCCCGTCACCTCGGCAGTTGTCATGCATCAAACGAACAAGAACATGTTGAAGCCCGAGAGGATTTGACACAGCAATTATTCTCACTGTCATACATGTCTAGTATATCGTACAGGCAGCTTGTGCTTTTTTACACTTATTGATGCAAATGAAGCAGCATTTGAAAGGAAGTAGTGTTTTCCCTGTCTACAAGTTGCACAAATATTACAATGATCTAACTGGGAATAAAAGTCAGATACACAAGAGGAAACATGACAGGCTTGTTTTCTATTATTAAACCCTCAAAGCCTTAAAGATTCAAGTTCTTATTGTTATCATCCGTAAGTGTCCGCTGACAGTATATTTGGTGACTGAGGTTGTCGAAACCACAAAATTCAATCATCAGTTGTGAATCGAAAGACGGTTGTGAATTGAAACTGTTGTCTAATATCTAGAAAATCCACCTAGGTGCTTTTTTTGCTAATATTTTTCTTGTAAATCTTCCCCAAAAAAAACCCCAAACCAGAAAATATTCACATTTAAGATGCTGGAACCAGAGAATTTAATATTTTTTCTTAAAAGAAAAAGACTCAAAGCCATTAATTGATTATCAAAATAGTTGGCAATCGACTAAACACAGCAGCTCTGCATTACAGTTTCCCTAAAGCCAAAGCTGTTGAGATATTAAGTTTATGGTTATATAATACACAGAAAAGCAGAAAATCATCACATTTGAGAAGCTGGAACAAATGAGTGCTTTTATTTTGCTTGAAAGAAATCACTTAAATGACAAATCAATCATCAGAACAGTCGCTGATTCATTTTCAAATCTTCCTGACATCATAAGTTTGAGCTTTAGGTGAAGTAGATCAAATATTATGTGCCTCCAAGGTCGTTGAAACACTATGTGAAAGAATCATTTTGCTCTATTTCACTTTCCCACTAGATTCACACCCCGTCTCTCCCTCATCATCCTCCTCCTCCTCCCACCTGCTCCGATATTCTCCCGTCATAAAAAAAAAATACTCCTTTCTCGCTCCCTCGGTTTATATTTCCTTACCTGTCACTTTTATCTCCTGCATTTGCATCACAGCTGAGTCTTATTGTTTCAGCTGCATTCGTAGGACGCGGTGCGGCGGCGGCTGTGAGCGAGTTGTTGCTATTCCTTCCTCGCCGCGTCGATCCGCCGATGTTGACATTGTCGACGGCGGTGATTCACCTTGTGTTTTCTGGACCGCTGTGCTGTTTTTAATGTGTTTCTACTCACACCGATGCCCGAACGTATACTTTTCATTACAGCTACATCGGAGCGATAACAGAACAATGTTCAGCTGTCTGAAACATGGTAGTAAACATCAGGCTTTTAGAGGCAAACCATCCAAATCCAAAGAGCAAAGGCATTTTTTTATCAAAAGCCGCTGACGTTCACAGCAGAAAAACCCATTGTAGACGAGGCAATGATACCAGTTTCTGCTGGAGGAAGCTTAAACAGATTAAATGCAACGCAGCCTTAAGTCTTTTGAGCGTTTTTGAGTAACAAGTTCATCCTCCTCTTGTCTGTCAGGTAGTCAGAAGTCACTCTTGGAAATATAAGAAACTCACTAACTGAAGTGGAAGCAGATAAGGGCGAGGGAGAGTTGATGGAGCAAAAAAAAGTAATTTACAAAAGTTAATCACTGAATAGCTCCCGTAGTGCTTTGAAAATGACTAACTGAGAGCACTTAAACTGTTGCTACATAATGGTTTACAATGATAACGGCGGCAGATTTACCGCTCACACTTCTTTAGTCACTTTTACAACAGTGAGTCCTTGATTTCAGACAGAAGTAGACAAAGCAGCTTCTCTTTTCTAACCGCTTGACTTTCAGTCGTTTTTTGGCTGAAATGACAACTGTCACTATTGGATTTATCAAATTACATGCAGCAAATGCTTCACATCAAAAAAAAGGACGTAAAATGAACATAGAAACATGTAAATGTACATAAAACGGCAAATAAAACCCCCTTGATAATACTACTAAACATAAGATAAGATAAAGTGAAAATGCAGTACATAGAGAGAGTACTTTAGTGGTGGTAGTTTGAGGATTAATAAGCGATAACTCAAAGTATTCCACCATGTGTACACAATCTTTAAATCAGCGCCGAGGTCTCTGAAGCCATAAGCAAACAGAACCTCCCTTTTCCCGACGGACACAAACTCACCACCGCTCTTGATTAGCTGAAATAAGCTTTTTTCAGTTTACCACAGAACGTCCTCCCACGGGTTTAACCTCACTGTGGGTCTTATCTGCGTCGGGCGCAACCCGAATCTGCCCCGGAAAAAAAAAACCCCCCCTTAGTGGTTTGATGGCCACATGGATGATATTCTACTAAAAAGACTAAAGCTGCTTGTCCCAAGGCAAAAAGTCGACCTCCTCAGCTTTTAATGATCCATCTAGAAGACTAAACAACTAGATGAGATGATCATAATCATTTTAGTCATTTATTAAGCAAAAATATCAAACATTTGCTGGTTGCAGCTTCTTTAAAGGTGATAATTTGAAACTTTTCTGCGTCATACATCATAGTAAACTTAGTTTCTTTGGCTTTAGGACTGTTGATCAGACAAAACAAGACATTTGAAGATGTCACCATGGGCTCTAAGAAATCATAACGGGCATTTTTTACAATTTTCTGGCATTTTATAGACAAAGGTTAATCGATTGATGAAGAGAATAATTGGCAGATTAATTAATGATAGAAATAACCTTTAGTTGCAGTCCTATTGCAGTGTAGAGATAGTTACATGTATGATGAGGATAAATGTGAGATATCTTACATTTTAAGGCAGTAAGTTAGTTAAATAGACATGCTAACATGATTAAACTAGAGTTCAATCCGTTCATTACAGTTTTGTTGTTGTGTTTTTGGGTTCGGAAAGGCTAAAAAAGACAGACATCACTCTCCAAACATCTGGAGTATCACTCTCACTTCATGCACACCGCTTCATCACGTGGAGACTGACCACCTCGAATGTCACTCCTCTTTTTTTTTTTTGTGGGTGCAGCTGTATTACATGTCTGGCCGCTGGAACAAACAACCTCCCTTTTGTCCCTGAATGTTACTGGTGTGATGTAATGCCCAAAAGATGCCCAAAAACAGAGCTGTCACTCCCTGATGACATCACACAAGCTGCAAGGGGAACAGTCCTTTTCACGAGTCTCACAGCTGGTCAGTCATGTTTGCTTGGCTCAAAGCCTTGACATGAATATGTATCTCCATCATCATCATCATCATCATCATCATCATCATAGAGGCTCACCAAGAAACGAGGCTGTCTTTTTATTGTAGCTTCTGACCGCTAATTCTCTTCTGGCTGATGGGATCATCTTCATGTCTGTGAGGGCTGCGTATTAGTTTTGTGCCATGGCCCCTGGGGGATTATGTGCGAGTGACACACCCAGCATCATTTTTCACAGCGTTACCATTAAGCACAGCAGGAAGGGTTATCAATATTCATGAGAGAGCGGAGGGACGAGGACTGGAGGAAAGGAGAAGGGGTGGGGGGGGGGGGCGGTGAGCTCCAGGGTGTTGGAGGCTGATCAACATATTGTGCATGACAACTTCAATAAATGATCATGAGTAGGATATTTGAGATGTGATGTCAATTTGAAGCCAGAAAAACAAGTGAAATGCTTTTTAGATGACTGCTACACTTGACCTTGGATGAATCGTCCCTAATCGATGTCTTGTTCCGTAATCACTACCTTTTTTTATAAATATTGATGAATCATATTCACCCATCTGTGTCTGACACTGGCATGTTCTTGACCTTTTTTAGCGAAGGTCTCGTCCGTCGACTGCAAAATGTGGGAACCTTCATCGAGGTAGCTCCTCTGAATCAGAATCGCTTTCTTCACAATGATGAATAAATAAAAAGTCTTCTCAGTGATGTTTGTGTGAAAGCATATCAAATATTTACACAGGCACAAGGCAGGGGGGTTTTGGGGGGCAAAATGGACCTTTTAAAGTTAATGAAATGCTTGTGAAATAAAGACCGAGGAGGCAAATACTAACTGGAAACAAGATTTTATAGAATTTAGTCACATTTTTTCTGTTGAGTTGTCACATATATGGAAAGAAACACAGGCTGTAATCATTTTTAAAAGCAACTGATTACCTAATTTCCATCTGACAAACAGTCTGAAACACAAAGATATTTAGTTTACGACGATATAAAACAGAAAAGGGAGTAAATCCTCACAATGAAGCTGGAAATAAAAACATTTTTTGGCTCCGTCGCTCGGCCTCAGTAGCTCGAACGTTGAAGTTTGAGTTGTTGGTCTTGAATTTTTGGTGTCTGAATTTAACCAATCCTATTCCAGTAACAAAGGTAAACAAAGATTTTTTTTTAATATTGGAATTTCCTGTGTTTGTTGAACCCTGAGAAACACTTTAAAAATCAAGTTTTTGAAATTGCTTCACTACTTTGAAAAAACACAAACCACATAAATTAAAACAGATGGATCGAAAAGTCAAAAATATTTCGACGCCACGACTTCAGTTGCATTTAAATTTCAACATTCAGTAGTGACTCAGTTTCACAAGTCACACTCAAGTCAAGCAAGATCACCGCCATAAAACTGAGCATGGAAGGAGTGAACGACGGGTCCGGTTGTTTCCTTCATTTGCAGCGATGGAAAAGACATTAAATCTGCTTCAATTTGCTAACATGTATTGTATTATATCTTAGATAAATATAAAAAAAAAAGCGCTTTAGAAAGGACCACAAGACAGAGGAGGGGAGGAAAAAAAAAATGTTGTCTGGAAAAATAGACAAAGATGATGTATGAAGCTTGGTACAAGAGCAGAAGGATGTTACAGCATGCAGATGGAGCGTGCCAGACTGGCTTCTGCTGATTTGTTAGGGCCACCAGTCTTCATGTGCACCTATGAAACATCTGCTAAAACTCATTTTCTTCTTGAGCAAACCAATCTGCCTTCATCATATTTTCTCCTCACACAAAGTTTTGAGTGGAAAAAAGAAATAAATTCACTCCTATAGAAACGAAAGTAACATATGCTCTCTCTCTCTCTCTCTCTCTCTCTCTCTGACATCGGCCCTGAGTTTAATTTATCCTTAATGTTTTCCACTGCGGCACTTGTTTGACAGTGAACACAGCCCGTCTTGATTCATGTGTGTCATTGAATTCTCAATGTTCTCATTTCGTGAGGTAGTTTTCTGGCAAACATTTGTCCAGAATGTTATTAATGGGTTCGCGGGGAAACCGAGCATGAAGCACAGCGTGTGGACATTTAGCGGTGGAGTGTTGCCATTACGCCCAACTTTTCACAGAAGCAGTTTAGGTCATTGAGAATGCCTAAACGGTAATCTGAGGCTGACACGAAAGCAAACAGAAGATTCCCCCTTTTTTTTTTTTTTTTTTTTTTTGGCAAGCGAACAAATACAGTAACTCACAAGTAAACAATCGCTCTGAGATCCCATTACTGCCGCGACTGGGATCAAAACTGAACGGATTTCCCTCTGAAGTCACAAATCAAAGCTCCTGCCAAGAAGATTTTGAAGTGTCTTAATGACATATTTGCGGTCTGGGGGATGAAATGTTAACACACTTAATGTTCTATTAGAAATTGTGAAGTGAATAACATCCCGAAGGAGTTCCCCCCCCCTTTTCTCTGTGCTGATTTGTTGAGCTTTTAAAAAAAAAAAAAATCACATGACATTTCTGTACCTGCAAACCTCTCCGAGCTTAATACGGTGACAAGGGAATAGACCAATAGAGTATCAGGCTCCACAGCGGATCTGGCAGCTCAGTTTTGTTCTGATCGCTGACCTTTCGGTTTAAAAAGTCCCATTTCCTCAGCCATAAGGCCAAACGGCTGCCCAGAGAGGTTTTTTTTTTTTGTGGTGGGAGCAAGGAAGCTGAAGAGACTGTCTCCAATTATGGGCTGAATAGACTGTGGTTCAGGGCTGTGAAATTAGAAATATTAACGTCATAGTCTTGACTAATTTAGTTCATAAATTGCAAGAAGCTGCAGTTTTGTCTCAGTGGCAAATCTGTTTTTTAGGTTGTTTTTTTTTTCTTATGAATCCTCTGGCCTGAAAACCTACTTTTTTTTTTATTCAAGCAAAGCAAATGTTTATAATTACCCCCCAGCAGACACACATGTTGTTTTTTTAACTTTTATGCTGTAAAAAGAAAAAAAAAAGTTGCACATCAATCGTGATTCAGATCTTGAACAATTCATTCCTCAAATATTTTTTTTTTTCCTGTCAAATTGTGCAACCCTGGTTTGAGGGTCATGAGATCTTCATTATTGAACTAAAGCTTTTTTTTAAAAAAATTATTATTATTATTATTATAGTTGTTGTGACATCCTTCACCCCGGGTACACAGCAGTGCTTTGTTGGCTAAGTGATATTTTTATGACTCATCATGATGTTGTGCTGTTTCCTTTATGCAAAGCCTGTGTATTATGGTAATGCTATATATGCTCTGCATTATTCATTTTTAGCCAGAGGCAAACATTTGCTCTGCATCAGATGCTGGCTGCATGCAGCAGCTCAGATGCGGAGAAGAAGAAGAAGAAGAAGAAGGGGGGGGAAGAAAAAAAAATGCTTACCACACCAAAAATCTCTGTTGTACCTCAGAAGCATCTTGCTGAATTAGAAAGGAGGGCTGAGGATAATAAACAGATCCCCTGCTTTACTTACAGCTTTGTTAACTCTAAACCCACAGTGAGGACAAACCTCCAGAGTGAAAGGCCACTTCTTCAAACCTCTCTCTTTTTTTTTTTAAGTATACTTCCTCAGTTTAATACTGACTGCTGTTTAGACTGATTGAGCCCAGCATGCTAGGCTGCTTTCCTGTGGGAATAAAAATGTGTTATTCCCTTCGACTTGGAAAGCACGCATCCACCTACTCAACCATTTCCCTTGTTTGCTAGATAAACCGTCCGGTCAGTAATTGCAGTTTTCATTGTACAGATGAACAATAAAAGGCTTGATTAAAAAACAAACCATGTCATTTGAGACAATAAAGACAAGAGAACAGAGGAAGGAGGTGTCACCTCAGCTGTTGAGCTGCGCAGTAATTGGTCTTGGGGCTCTTTCACGGTCCGGGGGAAAGAAGATTGCTTCATTAAAGTTCCTCTTCCTGATAACCGCAGCAGCCACACCGATGGAAAAGAAGATCTTAACTGAATGACGGTGCCATTAGGGGGGGGAAGGAAAAAAAAAAAAGTGCCCATGGGGAATGAACCGGAATGGCAAATAATGCAGATAATGGCTTTATTTGGCAACGGCGGTATTCGCAGGCTTTAAAACATACTGATTCACATTCAATTACTGGTTTACTTTCCTGTTTTATTAATCAGGCCCTCGGTGCAGTTTTTTTGGCTCAGACGGCTATTTACCTGCTACCGTAAACAGCTGGCAGTGTGAAAGGCTGCTTTTTTTTACGAGCACGCTGCTTTTTTGTGCTCGGCGGTATCGGTTAAGTGTTTTCCGCCGTGCACAGCAGCGTGTTTGATGAATATGATAGCGTGTTTTGTTTGGTTTTCTGACCTTTTTTTTTATGTTATATTCAAGTGAAATTCCACCTCTCTGATCTTTTTTAAATGTAACCTAATCTTTTTGATTATCAAACACCTCGCCACCCCCTCCTCCCCCCCACCTTCAGACTTGCAAGGTGCTAGTTTCTCCTTTCATAGATCACGCCAGCTGTGGTCAGCTTGAGGTTTTCACATCACTTCTGCAGCACACACCGTCCATCCATGAGCTCAGTATGTTTTTATAATATGACTGAATACACTTCTAACAATCGGAGACATTCATTACAGCCATCTTTTGAAGATAGATCGTCAGTGGAACTAAACTCACCCAAACATCCTTGTGTTTTTGTGAAATCATTATCTGTATCGGATGTGAGAGGTGGAAAAAAACATTTTTTCTTTTTTAAAAGGGTGTGAAAGTTTCTGGATAGTTTTCTGAGAAAAGAGGTGGAAGAACAAAAAAAATTTTACAGCATTTTTACTGTGCGGTTGCCTTTTTTTTTTTTTTTATAAGGGCAGAAATTTCACAACACAAGGAGAACTTCTTACATGAGTTATAAGGCCAGCTTTTATATAACTTACATCATAACAAGTAGCGATTAGAAATGAACATTCCTGAATATTTTGTAATGATGACGATAAAGGCTTCTATGAATGTGTCAGTGTTTAGGACGGTCCGGTTAGTACTGGTCTTTGAAGCCTCACCAGCAGCGTACTCTGTGGAGCCGTTTCATCCACGGTGGACAGGCGACTGTGTGTCGTGTGTCTAAAATGATCTTTTTCTATAAAGACTCTGTTGCTCAAACACAGTCATTTTAAGCACACAAGACTGTTTTGTTCTCGCTCTCTTTTTTCCCTGAAAACTGCGGTTTTTTCGACTCTTGCATTCCTTTTAATAGTGGTTGCTCACAGTGTTTTTTAAGTTTTGTCTGTTGTGTTATTACTCCGGAGTATCCTGAAATGAAACGTTCTGTGTATCTAAGAAATAGTTTAACGTTTTAACAAAGAAACTGATAAAAAAAAGTGTTTACTCTCTCCTGTGTAAATATGATGAGGATAAATTATTTCGCCCTACAGTGACACCGCTTCCCCCTTTTTCGTCGTCGTCTGACTGACTGAGCGAGCGAGCGAGTGAGTGAGCGGCACAGACCTATCTCACGACTCCATCTCTTTCATCAACTTAACCTGAGCCTTGATGTCTGTGGGAATTGGCTCTGGGTGGCAATAACTGCAAGATAGGTTAGCTGATTTTTTTGCAGAGATTAGCCCTTGGCTCTCATGCCGCAAGATAAAGGTTATCTTTTGGCATTGGCACCAATCTGCAGATCACCCCTCCCGCCCACCATGTCTATGAAATAAGGCAAGGTGGATGATTAAATGTGCAAAAAGGCCCTGGTCTCACATACTCTGCACTGTATCGTGGGAATGAAAGGTCATTCGATTTATATGGAAATTATTACTGCTGTCTGTGATTATGGGGCACAGCTTGGATAGTTTTTTAAGGAACGGAGGGAGGACGAAAGGTAAAAATGACGAAGTAGGCCTGTGGTACAGTGTTCCCTTTATATTCCACCAAGAAACTGTTTTCATAATCCTCGTATTCTGACGGAGAAACTGTCTCAGAGGAGTCTCCAGGGCTCTTTTTTTTATTTTATTTTTTTTATGAAAGTGTCCAGTCTTTCTCAGCCTTGTCTGCTATGATGAGCCTTTTGTCGGAGCGAAGCGGCGAACAAGGTCCGTGTGAGATGAAATTACGTGCTCCTTCACAGGCACTACTTTTTTACGACCGAACCGTGCTGAAGGATCGCTGTCGATGCCACATTTTTAGTATAAAGCTTGAACTGTTGTGTCTATTAAAAAAAGAAAAAAAAGATTTAAGGAAGAAAGAGAGCAGTGTGAATCTGTGGTTAAACACTATTTTAGTGCTGTGTGTGGCGGAGGAAGCAGCCCAGCTGTCAAAGTGGGTTCCTACATGAGCGTAATCTCGGAGGACAGGGCAGTGGCAGGATTCTCACAGACACCCGCACACTAATGTATCCCAGACCCTTGAAACAAATGACCCAAATATTCACTGAATCAAGGCATTTGGCTGACAGTGCACTGCAGATGTAGTGTTACTTACACAGGGGTTATTATTGCAGCCTGCAACAAAGCCCATAAGCAGCACCGTTACACTGGTTAACGTCATGTTATTTGTGTGCAGAGCAGATCCGTCTGCTCGGAGAGAAGATTGTTTTTTTTTTTCCCCCCGGAGAGAGAAAGAAAGACAGAAGTGACACGTAATATTTATCTGACTCTCTGATTCAGAGCTGAGTGTTAGATTTTTTTGTTTTTGTTTGTTCTTCTTAACGCTGCAAATTACTTCACATTCGATTTTTGTTAAGCAGTCATGCCTGAAAAGACAGAGCCTTGTCGTATGAGGACATAAGTAGGGCTGCGACTAACGGTTGTTTTCATTATCATTTCATATTCATATTAGTTGTTTGGTCAATAAAATGGTGAAAAATGCAGATCACTGTTTCACAAAGCTTAAGATGAAAGTCAAAATGTCTTGTTTTGTCCCAGCAAAGAGTCCACAACCCAAAGATATTCAGTTTACCATCAAAGAAACCAAACAATATTCACATTTAAGAAGCTGGAACAAGAGAAACTTAGCTATTTTACTTGAAAATGACTTTGTTGATCGACCAATTGATGCAGCTCTAAAAGTAAGGTTTGAAGTTGCACTTGCAGAATTGAAATTTATAGAATGACAGGATTAAGGTTTAAGATTATTTTCATCATCAATTAACCTGCTGATACCAAAGTGAAGTCTTCACATAGCTCGTTTTATCTGAGTAACAGTCCAAAACCCAAAGATATTGTAGGTAGGTTATTTTCTTGATTAATCGATTAGTTGTTTGGTCTAAAAAATGTCAGAAAATGGTGAAAAATTCAAAATCACTTTCCCAAAACCCAAGATGACGTCCTGAAAAGTCTTCTTTTGTCCCAACCAGCAGTCCACAACCCAAACATATTCAGTTTACTATCATAGAAGACTAATAACTCACATCTGAGGAGCTGGAATCAGAGACTCAGTGACTCCAAATGATTAATTGACAAATGGTGGCAGCTCTATAAATGACATAAAAGCAGAAAATCCTCACATTTAACCAGCAGATGTTTGGTATTTTTGCTTGAAGAATCCCTACAACAATTAATGTAATATTAATATAGTTGCTGATTCATCTTCTTTGGATAGACTGATGGTTTAATCGACTAATCGTCATAGCGATAGTCTGGATGAGCCACTAACGACTGTGAATTGAATAGTCAGCTGCGGAGCATAACATTCAGCACAGCCATTAACCCGGGTCAAGGAATCATAAGCCACTTAACTGCTGACATTAACGGCGCATTAATTAACGCATGGTGAATCGGATCTCCACGCAAAGATGAGCTGATGATACAAAAACCGCCGACCGACGCGCTTCGGCTGGAGCTCGTCACGACCCCCCGCCGCACCGCACCGCCGCTCACCTCTCCCAAAAAAAAACTAATGGCGGGTGTGAGAGACTGTCAGATCCTGAATGAGCTGGCTCACAACCAGCTGCAACAAAGCACCACATGAACGCCCCGAGCCGGCGGGGGGGGTGGGGGTGTGGGGAGGAGGAGGAGGAGGAGGTCTCCAAGCAACAGCCAGCGGTGGCATGCACATTCAGCTATTGACTTAGCCTTTATCCACAGTCCTTGTGCGGTTGTCAGATCCCCCTACAGCAATCTCGCCGCCGAGCGAGGACCTCTGCCATGCCCGCTCATCTCTATCTTTCCATCATGTCGAAGTTATTATCGCCACTACAGACTCATCAGCCTCAAAAGGAAGTGAGCATCTGCTTCTATCGGGGATGTTTGGAAATGGAATAGCCAGCTCTCTCTCTCTCTCTCTCTCTCTCTCTCTCTTTCTTTCACCGTGGTGTCAGTGAAGCTTTTGTTAAAAGTGTAGCGTTAATGAAAGTGTTACCTTGAGGTGTGTGTGTGTGTGTGTGTGTGTGTGTAGCTCAGAAATGTGAGCGTAAGTTTCACAGAGGGAAGATTGCCCGCAGCGAGGGAAAATAAGCCGAGTAGAAAGGTTAGAAGAAATATAGAGAGTAATGTTTGGAGAGCATCTGAAAGAATCTGAAGTATCTATCTGTTGATCAAGTGATTGTGTGGTCTATAAAATATCAGAAAACAATGAAAAATTACAAGCTGACATCTTCAAATGTCTACTTTTGTCTGATCATACAGTCCAAAATCCCAAAATATTCAATTCACATTAACGTAAGACCAGAAAAAAGCTCTGAATTCTCACACTTGACAGCAAATGTTTGGCATTTTTTTGCTTAAACAGTCATTTCAAAGATTAATCGATTCTCAAAATAGTCGCAGATCAACTAATTGATTCATTGCTGCGGCTCTAAATGTATCAGTCAGGTCCAAACTGCTTATTTAAAAGCCAAACAGGACTTCAAAAGCCACAAAGACTCTCCAGTAAAGCAGCCCTCTCAGAGGAAATTGGTTAATCAACTGTTGGAGTCTCGGTGGACTAAGGAATCTTAATAAATCTCTTTTTTTATGGTCTTCTGCATGCAGAATATGTTATTAGTGTTACATGAAGAATGGTCATGTTAATGCATCAATGCTTTGATGTAGAGCTGCAGCAATTAGTTGAATAATCACAATACTTCCTGACTTCACTACTCTGTCTGCTGCTCTCAGCCCCGAGCCCGCAGGTTTATACTGGAAACATAGTCCTGGATATATATTTACATTTTTTTTTTAGAAAGTCTAAGTGATTTCCTACAACAGATGGCACATTAGCAAATGTTACTCAAAAGGGAGTAAATAGTGCATTTTTTTTTTTTCAGCTACAGAATCGGTTCTCCGGAGCGTATTCTCAACAGCAGGATGGTGTATGTGGGATCGACTCCAAATAAAGTACACTGTCCATGTTCATCATAATGAAGGAAACACCCTGAGCGACTCTGCTGCTCACTGAAGTGTGTTTTTTAATAGTTTTTGGACTACATGGCACAGAGAGGAATAACATATATCACTCATCAGCAGGATCAATTCAGTGTTTGATCTGTTCATGGGATTTGTTGACAATAAAGAAAAATGTAGAATATCCTTTTAACAAGCACCAGATCACATCTGCAGAGACAAAAAAAAAACACACAAGTGAAGAAACGATTGGACAGCTTTGTACATTAAGTCTAACTAATCAAACAACTCCCGTGACTTCATCAGCAGAGAATGTCTGAAGTTCGGGACAGACCTTCGAGTAGGTCGTTTATCGGACGGAGCTTTAGTCTGACCTGTTATCTGATGTCAAAACTCAACCCAATTTTAGTCAAGGTTTGATGAAAAATATTCCTCACAGAAAGAATGTAGAGACAGCTGAAATAAGCAGCAGTCCATACTGTGGTTTGCCCTCAGTTTATATTGTTATGACAGGCTTTTCCAGCACAAGTAACTGCTGGCTATCAGATGTCAACATCTGTCTCTGTCTGCCTATAAATCCTTGTGTTTTGAGGTCATTTCCTGTAGTTGTCTCAGATATTGCTTTTTTGTCCGAACCCGAAATGCAACACAGTTTGTTTGGAATAGAAACAAAACCTGCGCGTTGGTGTTATTTGATGTGATTTCTAGTCATACGCGGCTATCGTTGCGTCTCACCCGCCAAAACAAACAGACACTCGTGTTGTCGGTATTCTGTAATTTAACAAAAGCTCCCTAATGTGTTTAATGTCAACATGCTTTTTAACACCTTGTCTGGCAGTTGTGTCCTTTTATACATCAAGCACTGGAAGTTTTTTTTATATAGATTTACTGGACAAACAAACGGACAGTATGCAACATCCAGCACAGTCCCTCTTCATACTTTGCTTTTGTTATTTGCTTTTTTTTTTCTCTCTCTCTTAACAAAAATATCCGAGATTTTCTTTGTGCCTGAAACAACAGATTGGCAAATTTCTTATCGACAGCGTGTTCCCCAGAGAAGAAGTCATCATAATTGGCTAATTAAAGAAGGCTTTAAAGAGGGCCAGTGTGAAAAGAGTGGCAAAGTAGATTAGTGGAAATTTGCATGTGTTGACACCGAAAGAGGAAGGAAATGTCTTAACGTCTAATTTCTATTTATGGAGAATGATCTATTGTCAAGGGCATGCCTGGAGCCAGATGCTGCTTTTTTTTTTTTTTGCTGTTTGAGGTTGTTACACAGTCACTTTCAGGAAAATCTCTGTCTCAGATTATTGGTTTATGTCTAAATAAAAGCGATATCACAGCCTTGAGGAAAGAAAGCATGCGTCGAGCGGTTTGTAAGCACATCTGCCAGCAGCTGAGGGTTGGCGTCGAACACCGTCCCTGGTAATTACATGAAATCAGAGGGATTGTTCATTGTCCCCGGGCTTTGTGATCTGGACCTTGTACCGGTCTCTTCCTGGTGCGGCGCCAGCTCAGGGTCTTACCACAAACAACAGTGAGGGGGGGGAGGGGAGGGAGCCCCTTAATATGGAAATGACATTAATTACTGGCCTATACAACAGATGTGACCTTCAGCCTCCACTCAGCATAAATACTCATCTCATGATAGAGACTGGCTCCAGTATGAAGTCATTTTGGAGCGGCTTTATACAGTAGCTCTTCTCTTCATCGTGTAAAAAGGATTTCTTTCAGTCGTCGGGTTTCACTTAACGTTCGTTTACATGCTTCCACAGGTTCACCGGTGTGTCAGTTTGTCAGCAACTCCCAGTAGCATGTAATCTAATCTTCTAAAAAATCTCAATTTTAAAGATAATCTAAAGTCTTACAAAAATAGCACAGCCTCTTAAAAAAAAAAAAAAAAAACTGGCTGCAGCAAACCCTAAATCTCCATCATTAACTTGTCAGAAGCTTGCATTTACTGCCTCAGCTGCTCTCTCTCTCTCTCTCTCTCTCTTTCTCTCTCTCTCTCTCTCCCCCCTCCAAATCTCCGTCAGCCCCGCTGGCAGTCTGAACACCAGGCTGTCGATTCCAACGCACCGCGCTGATTAACATATTAACACATCTTTTTGTTTCAATTTTCCAGCGCCGGCCCCAAGGGAGACAACATCTATGAGTGGAGGTCGACCATCCTGGGACCGCCGGGCTCCGTGTACGAGGGAGGCGTCTTCTTCCTGGACATCGCCTTCACGCCAGACTACCCCTTCAAACCCCCCAAGGTCAGCAGCCAGCAGACGTTACTGTGGAAATATTTGGATGTTTTGAGTAGCCGGATAAGTGTAGACTTCCCACACAGGGGTTTTTGGAAAGTCTGGAAAAGTGTGGAGAATATGTCTGGGTGATTTCTCGATCTGGAAAAGTTAAGAGATCAAGTACACGTGGAATAAAATTGGCCTGTAGTGATATACACACACACACACACAGTATGACCACATACTTTTTTTTTTTTCACCATAGACACACAGACACTTCATATTTTATATTTTTTTGTGCAGAATAATTTGCAGTTACATACGGTCATGTGGACTGTCATTACTTCAGAGCTGTCAGGAAGTCTTCATTTTTAACGCTGCGCAGAGACAAATCTCAGA
This sequence comes from Thunnus thynnus, assembly GCF_963924715.1. Classification (NCBI taxonomy): domain Eukaryota; kingdom Metazoa; phylum Chordata; class Actinopteri; order Scombriformes; family Scombridae; genus Thunnus; species Thunnus thynnus. Next base: position 6,811,324 of record NC_089526.1, on the reverse strand, counting down.
AGTCTGGAGCGTCTGGTGGCAGGAAAGTTAATCATGTTGCTTCTTTGTACTTTATGTACATAAAATACATTTAAAAAATCCTAAAAAATAATAAAACCTAAGATTAATTTGAAATAAACCTGCAATAACTGATTATTTTGGTCGTTTGTGGGCAGCAGGAATGAGCCGTAAACACAAACACTGACCTAGAATCACCTTTTAACTCGGTTTGGAGAACATTTTAGCAAACATTCACCTCTTATGTACACATCCAGCTGATGAGGAGAAACATTAGCGTTCATTCGGAGTCACGTTTCTGGCCACTTCATGAATTTTCTGCCCAATATTCACTCTCCCCTTTTAGCTCCTGAGGAAAGATAATCTGGCTCTGATTTTTCACTGAAAACATCTTCCCGATGCTGATGAGAGTAAACCAGAACAGTAAGGCTGTGAGCCAGAAAACAAAGAGCTGAAAGATGCTCAAATGCTTCATGAGCTGAGAGGAACTACAGGAAGAAGATAGCAGACTTTCATGACTTTACATTATATGTGGGGTATGATTTTTCTCATAGCTCGGTTGTTGTATGTGTGTGATGGGTTAAGTTCCAGCTCACAGCAACCAAGTCATAACACAGCCCCCCCCCCCTGCAAAAAAACCCCCAAAAAACAAACCTTCACTGTATTTATTTGGCTACTTACTTAATATTAAAATGCAGACAGGCCTCTCAGCAACACTCATGTAGTGTCTTTGCAGATTTCATGTACTGCTGAACGCTGGTGATGACAGGCTGGTTACCTCGCGTACTGATGACCTACTTTAGGTTGTTGGGGTAGTGGTGGGGGGGTGGGTGGGAGGATGGGGGGGGGGGGAGTGATGAGAAAAAAATGCAGAGCAGACAGATTTGCGCCAAGTTCAGTGTAATTACCATAAAAAATAGCCAGTCAAGTTATGTCATTATTATTCCGCTCTTTTTTTTGCCAGGTCATATTGTTTCCTCGCGGCCATGTTGCAAATATTCCATGGTGATGTACCGGTCTGGCTGTCCGTGGGGGGGGGGTTGGGGAATCTCCACAGCGCGTAATGTGGGGAAAAATGAAACACCGGTGGAAGGAAATCATGATATCGAGCCAGCGAAGCACAATACATCACACCGGTGTTACTGCAGCCTTTTTGAGACAGCTTCTTTTACAACCTTTTTTTTTTTTCATTGTTATTTTAGCTCAAATTAGTCAAATCCTGACCTGTTCAGCGCTCGAGCTTCTGAAGGACTGCTTTTCTTGTTTTATGTAGTGTTGTCTGCAGAGTACTTTTTAAGGATGTCGAGTGGATGTCATTACCGAACTCGCAGACTGTCAGGGCCAATCTCCCTTTAGTTTGCAGTGCACCCGATTACCCTCTCACTTGGCCTTCATTTTCTCTCTCTCTCTCTCTCTCTCTCTCTCTCTCTCTCTCTCTCTCTGTTATGCACACCCCTGCCCATGCTTGTTCGCTCTCTCTCTTCTCTTCCCTCCTTCTCGTTCTTTGTGCCTGTGTAACTACCAGCTCTGTGTTTGACAGCAGACTCAAACAAATCCACAGGCTCCGGCCCAGCTTTCTGTAGCCAGAGGGGCTTGAGTGTTTCCGCCCCCTTCAATACCTCCTACCCCTCCGACACACTGTGATCTGCAGCCAAACCCCCCCACACACACACCCCCACACACACACACATCCCCTTTTGCTCACACACACACACACACACACACATTCACCAGCCCTTTAGCCCATAGCTGCCATACACTCCCTCACTATAGAAATGCTCCAGTGAAGCTCAGTAGCTGAATGCACTCTGGGAATTTTGGATCCAGAACCCCATCTCACTTTTAAAATCTAGAAAAGGGGGGAAACAAGAGCCCTCTCTCTCTCTCTCTCGCTTGATCTGACAAGTTCGCCAGGTGGATGCGTTTCATGCTCCTGAGCGGCGTCCAGGAGAAGGAGCACTACTGTGTATGCAGAGGAAAGGGGGGGTTGAGGATGGAGGTGGAGGTGGAGGTGGAGGTGGAGGGGGCTGGTTATTTATAACGTCCTGCCCCTGTGTGATTTTTTTTTTTTGGGAATGCCAAGGCTCATTAGGAGGTTTCCTCTGGAGGGGTCAGGGTCAGGAGGGCCAGATGTTGGGTGATTGGAGCAGCAGGGCAAACAGCGGTGTCAAGTGTCAGAACCGAACAGATGTCCAGCTCCAATCCAAGCTGAGACGGCCGACGTAAACAGCCCGGTAGGATGTTGTTTGCTTGTAGAAGGTATCTGAGGGAGAGCACAGTTTCAGCACAAAGCCAGGTAACGTGACAGACTACATGTCTGAGAGAGAGAGAGAGAGAGGCTGTTTACGGCGACAAGTAAAGGAATTAATTTACACTCAAGTGTTTGGTAAATGAATCCAATATTCAGGGGTGATAACAAAACTGTTGTTGCTTTGTGCTGCTTTTGATTTTACACCATGCTGCCCTCTGTTGGTCAGTCTGATTCACTAACATATCATGAGAAGAGGTGTTGCACTGTGACAAGATGGAGTAAAAAGCTGTTTTCAATCCATCAGGAAACCCAGAAACCAAAACCTAAATAACACATGGTTGACTGACTGCAATAAAATACCGTCCTCCTAGAGATACTGTATACTTGTGGCTACACGCACATCCTGCAGCAGTGACAAATGGTGTTAAATGGACCTCAGTGGAGGAATGAAGCAGACCCATTATACCGGCACTGATGCTGACACATCAGTGTTAATGTGAATGAAGGAGAAGCCGACCTCCATGTCTCACCTAGGATTACTTACAGATATAACAAGCGTCTCACCCCGGCAGTCTAAACAGCAAATTAAAAACTCATCTCATCTTTGAGACGCGCTTAATGCTGCTCTCTCCTCCCTGAGTCACAATTATCTTGACTTGTTTTGTTTGTCTCATCTATCGTTAACATTTTTAACAGATCACTTTTTTTTTGCTTTTTTCCTCACAGCTCTTGTGTTTTTTTGTTGTCGGTACATGATGCGGCGTGTTGCGTCTCATCAATACACCAGCAGCTCTGACTGTTACATCATTACAAATGGCTCGCAGTTATGGGATTAATTAAAGTCCGTTTCATTATCGTGTTCATTGTAAGAAAGCCCAGAAAAAGATCATCAGCCAAAAATGCAACTGTAGCTACTCAACAAGCCACTTTTTAAGACATATTACCAGCCAAACAGATGCATGTTATGGTGAAATAATGCTGGTTTCCCTCATGAAGTGGAAAGACAAAACTCTTTCCTGCTGCTTCTACCCTTTACTGAAACTCTGCTGTTAATCTCTATAAACTAGAGCTTAAAATGATCAAGTTAATCTGCAATAATTTTGATCATCAGCTAATTTTTTAAGTATTTATTTAGCAAAAATGCCCCAAATTTATTGATTCCAGTTTCTCAAATTCTCAAAATTTCTTCTATGACTGAATATCTTTGAGTTTAGTATTGTTGGTCAAACAAAGCAAGCGGTTTGAACAGTTGTTAACATTTCACTATTATTTTATATATTATAGGCTAAACAATTCATCTGTTAATTGAGAAAATAACCTGCAGATTAATTGACAATGAAAATAATTGTTAGTTGCTGCCCTGGTATAAACCTCAGAACAGATGTGTTACTGATTTTTTTAAAAAAAACATCCAGTAGCCATCTTTCATCCCAAAAACTATAAAAAGAAATATAAGTATATACTTTAAAGATCTCAACTGCTTAATGGTCGTTGATGGAGGCTGCTGGTATCATTGACATGAAAGATTCTCTGGATAAAATGTTTTAAAGAGAGTAAAAGACATCAGGTGTCAGATTAGAGTTTAATTACCTTTAATTACGTTATATTTGCTAATTATATCTCGTGAATTTGCTTGTTGTAATGGGTTGTAATGGGTAAGAATTAGCTCTGCTTGCACACCAGGAAGATATTACTGGTGTTAAAATACAGTAAATCAAGTCATTACTGTTAAAAGTGTAGCAAAGTATTTCAGTTTTAATTCAGAAACAGAAACCTGGACGATCAAAGACAGACATGATTCTGCATTTAGCAGAAGCTTTGTGTGTCTTTGTGTGTTTTAATATGGCTGCAACTAATAATTGTTTTAATCATTTAATCTGTTCATTATATTCTGGATTAATCTATTAGTTGTTTGGTCCATTAAATGTCAGAAAATGGTGTAAAATGTTGATAACTGTTTCTCAAAGATGCAAACTCAATTGTGTTTCAGTCCACTATGAGCAAAAAGACTAAAGAAACCAATAAATATTCATATTTGAGAAGCTGGAGCCGTAAAATTTAGTCAAACGATAAATCACTTATCAAAATAATAATTCATTTTCTGTCAGCTGATTAATCGAATAATTGTTGCAGCTCTAGTGGATAATCTCCATTAAAAATGAGTCGCTGGCTGCGTAATACAATGGCTTCATTCTTTTCTTTTCAGGGTCATACAGTGTAATACATTGTTTGATTGTAATACACTGAAACAATATATACACTAGAATAGCTGCGTTCCTGAGAGTCCACTCGGGACACAATCACAGCGTCTGTGAAGTTGTTCTCTTATTGAAGGTCAATCAAACAAATATCTGGTACATTTGACGACATCAGGAGCCACGTCCTCGGCTCAAAATGTCACCGGCTGCAGGTCAAATCATTCGACCTTCATCTGCAACAACATCGTGTAGTCATGAGTTTCCTTTTAAAGATGGAAGTGTCCCGCAGCAGCTCGGCCATCGCTAAGTGATTTTTACATCGGTTTTAGTGTCAGTCGCTAAGAGGTAGATGACAAAATTGATACCACTCTTATTTTATGGACAGATATTGATCTTCTCTTCTTCTTCTACATTTCTGTGTCTGCAGGTAACATTTCGTACGAGGATCTATCACTGCAACATCAACAGTCAGGGCGTGATCTGTCTGGACATCCTGAAGGACAACTGGAGTCCCGCCCTCACCATCTCCAAGGTGCTGCTGTCCATCTGCTCCCTGCTCACAGACTGTAACCCAGGTAAGACGTCAGCATCTCCACGTGTGACGTGTTTATGAATGATACTCGGTGCTCCAGCTTAACTGAGACAGGTTGTTCCATGTAACAGACTAATTCTCTCTCTCTCTCTGCTTTGAATGTTTGTTTTTTACGAAAAAGGACCACATTTCACGTTGACATGCAGTCACAATTATGTTTCCAGACTATTAACGGAGTATAAAGTAAGCCACGAGCAATTCAAACCCTCATTGTTTCCCCAAGGCCCGTCTAACACTGACAGATCTTTGGCAGAGTCTGCGGCCTCCAGTTGTAAATAATAAAACCACATTTTCACAGCAGAGAAGAGTAAGTTGAGTGAGCTGCTTACAGAGGAGATCCGCAATGAGTGTTTAATGGAAAAAAGTAAATACCATCACTTAAGGTACTAAAAACAATAACAATAGTGATTTATTTATTTTCTTGGCTGGAGAACAAAATGTCACTCTCTTAAAGCACCGTCTTCTATCATTAAGCAATTGAACGTGTGAGTATGTGGGAGGGGGGATGAGTGCAGGCTGGAAAATGAGCATTAAAAGCAAGAAAAGTCAGGACCCTGCGAGGGAATCATTGGGTTAAAGGTATTGATCAAGAACCCTATCCACCTTTTGAAGACTCGAGATAGCCATTTGTGTGCTGTCTGACTTATTCAGTATGATATATATATATATAAATTACAGGGAATTAAGCTGCGATAAACGTGGTTTCTCCTGAAGGGATTGTCTTTGCTTTTAATGTGATTAACTGGTCATTGATAATAGAGCTGAATACGAGACGGTGTCATCAAGTCTACATAATGAAATGAATGTTACAGTTTGTCCCCGAAGGTAAAAACTCTTCACAGTTTGAAACCTGCAGCTGCTGCATCAGCGAGCAGGATGTCAGTAAACGGCTGAATGACCTGGAATGAAATCAAATCCCATATTATTAATCTTAGGTAGTGGATGATGGAGGATTTTTTAACTGCTATAAAACAGTTTCAGGATATTATTATTGACCACAGGCTTTAAAATGTTGATATAAAGATACGAGCCAATAAAAACCGCAGTGGCTGTGTCCAGAATCACTCCCTATTTACTATATAATATAATATAAGATATACTTTATTGTCCCTTTTAAGGGAATATGATTTAACACATCCTCCCTTGGACAGACTTTTACATAATTTGTGCCTGTGAGGATATAAATGTTTGGGACTGTGCAGTGTCAAACCTTTCACCGGTCTCTGTTCACAGTGTTTATAGTGTTTGTGATTCCTGACCTGCTGAGTGTGAGCGCTTATACTCCATGATTTACACACTCTCTCTCTCTCTCTCTCTCTCCCTCTTTCTGTGCACCTTCCAGCCGACCCTCTGGTGGGAAGCATCGCCACACAGTACCTGACCAACAGAACAGAGCATGACAGAATAGCCAAACAATGGACGAAGAGATACGCCACATAGACTCCCCGCCGCAATCCATCCCCTCCTTTATCTCCCCCGACCCTTCATCGCACCTCTCTCTACCTCTCTCTCTCACCCTTACGGCCGAAATACGCCAGGCACGGACGAGGCGCGACACGTCTGTCACGGCAGGGCGCGTCCATTATAATCATCTGAAGCTGCTACACTGACCGCGGAAGCCGCGAGCACCCACGCGGGCATCGTGCTGCTCATCCATTTTTACGCGGCAGGTCTCTTTTTTTTTTTTTTTTTTTTAAATCTTTTTTTCTGTACGTGCGGCTACACGGCCCTCCAACAGGAAAAAAACTACATATAACTGTAAAAAAATGAGTACAATCTATTTAAATTAAAATAAATACCTCATCGTACCAGAGGCAATGCGACGCAGCAGTGCAACCTTGTGGTTTTTTTTTTTTTCATTGCACATTAAAACAAATCAATCAATGATCCAGTTTAATTAATTCAATACCAGTTAATATAGTCTCCATAACCAACTGCATTATCACTGGGCAAAACTCAACGTCTGGCACGCAACCACACGCTACGAAGACGGAGTCTGTGTAGCAGGTAAAAAAAACAAAAAAAACCAGCTCCGCACCGCCTACGTGATGCGTCGCGTCCGTGCCTGATGTATCTCAGCCGTCAGTCTGTCAAAGCACACTCACTAAGTGCAACGGTATTCCTGCCCTCCTGTCACCCTCCTCCTCCTCCTCCTCCTCCACCTCCACCTCTTCCTCCTCCCCCAACATTTTATCTACCTTTTCTGTGTATAAAAAAAAAAAAAAAAAAAAAAAAAAAAAATTCAAACAAAACAAAAAAAACGTCCTTTTGTTCCTTGTTGACTTGAAAGCTTCTTTTTTATACAAAGAGTAGATTGGGATTTTTATTTTCCAATGTCTGAATGTTGGAAGTATTGTATTGGAAAAAAAAACACAGAATATTATAATTATCATACGCATTGTCCTCCAGCTATACAGTATGTATTCTCATTTTCTTAGTGGCACCTGGAACAAACATGCAGAATATATGCTTTTAGTTTTTTTCCCTTGTTTTTTTTTTTTGTTTTTTGTTTTTATTTTTGTTTTTTTTTTGTATTTGTCATCAGTATATTATCTGCATGGAACAGGAAGCATCAATGGATCCGTCATGCTTTTTAACTTCCTCTGATTTTGTTTGTACTGTATGTATTTTTTCAAAGGCTTTTGAGGCAGACCACAAAAGTATAGGTCTGCCTGTGAAAGAGGCAGGACTTGTATATTTACTGGCTACCCGCCACCTCTGCAATTGCAGAGTGGTTTGTTGTGCACTTGTATTACTGAAGCACCCAATAAAACACACTGTGGTTGGCTTGTGAGAAAAAAAAAAAAAAAAAACTGCTCGGCTCCGTCTGCGCTTTGTGTTCGACAGCTACAGCTTCTACACACTGTACACCTATTCAGGATTCTTCCATTTGCTTTTTCCCAACTCTCATATCAAGACTTATTTTATATCTCTCACACACACACACACACACACCTGATCATAAAACTTTACAGTCGTAAACATCAGCACAAATTAACTGCTGCTCGGAGGTGTGCTGCGTGCGGGGCGTGGCACATTATGGCTCCCGTGTTATCTGGAGGCTTTTATTACCTGTATGGAGGCGCGGTGATGTTTTCATGTTGGGCGTGCTACTTCGTGGGATATCAAGGAACTGATGAGTGGATCTCTGTTGTGGATAAACAAGCTTTCGAGCCAAGAGAGAAAGAAGTGATTGTGTTTTGGCGATAATCCAGATCTCGGTTGTCATCTGTTATGTAAGACTTTATCACAATTCTGTTTACAGGATCAAGAAGTTAACTGTAAACTGTTGGAATTATATTTGCAAACCAGGAAATTAACTAATAACTAATTAAAAAGTGTATTTCAGCACATTTTAAATTAGTATTCACTTTCTTTTTAGCCATGCTACAGCAAGGCTGACATGATGGAAAGGTTGGTCTGAAGGTTGGTCAGTTCGCCACTTTGATCTAGACTGAAATTTCAACCTTTCAAATTTCAAAACAGTCAAAAAAAATTGTTTTTGGCTTTTTCTCCTGAGCCTCCACAAGGTTTTGTGGTTTTGAGGGAAATTTCTCAACAGCTACCGTATTGGATGGATTGCCGTGTAATTTGGTTGAGACATTTATGTTCCCCACAGGATGAATTATAAAAAAACTTTGATCCTCTGACTTTTCATCTCCCGCCACCATGAGGTCAAAATTTCAGTTTGTCTATTATTTATTACCAAATACATGAAAAAATAATAGAATTTCCATCAATGTCTCAGTCTTATTAGATATTTCTTAACAAGTAACATGAGACAAACAAAAAATACGCATAAAAACAGAAGAAAAACTCTTCCCTGAACATACACAGTATAAACCAGCATAGAAATACACATACATGCATGTCTAGACATGTCATATACTAAACAAATACAACTTTTACTTTTTCTGCCATTTCAGACCAAATTTCAACATTTTCTGTCTGCACCTTGTTCTGAATAAATAATATCAAACCATAGCAAGCAGCCAAAGTCTTTGACATAACATATAACAGTTCTTCCAGCGAACAGAAAGGAGTTATTTTTGCTTCTGTCAGACCTGTAAGGTAAACTGTTGCAATCATGAGAAATTCAGCAAAGAATCATTATTTATTAATTGGACAATTGGGAATTAAGGAATACCCACTGACTCAGTATCCACTTTCCAAAATGCAGAGACTTCTTAGCATCCCTAAACCATGTGATGATGTGTCCCAGCACACCCAACTGAAACATAACTCTCTGTGTAGATGCCAACAACTTCATTTGATATGAAATCCTAAAAGGGTAATTCGACTGTCATTGGCGAGATTTCCAGTTACCAGCATGCTGTTATGACACCATCAGGAACATGTTTTATTCATGATTCTGAACTTCCTTCATCAGTGAGAGCTTTCTCACAAAGAAGTGATGGTTACCAATCTGGAGATTTTTAACTAAGGTGTTGCTTTACTTCACTTGTCACTACATCAGCTTGAAAAAGGACATTTTACTGTAAACAAGTTGGAGAATTGCTCTGCTCTAAAGGAATATTTTGCTCTCCTATGAGACTTGTCATCAGAGTTAAGCAAAAAGATGCTCCGAATCTATTTGTGATCCAGTGCAATGTGAATAAAAGTTTTATGATATTGTTTCATAAAAGGTTGGCTTGGATTTAGCCCAAATCGGTGTTGTGGAGTAAAACTTTTTTAAAACTCTCCTGCTGCAATCAAGGATATTTAATATTTCACAAGGGAAGGGAAAAGAGCAGGTGATCAAGACAAGATGAAAGGGTCTAATAAAAAGTTTTTAAAAAGCCTTTGTTGTACCACTCGCTCATACTGAATTTATTGAAAACACACCACGGAAATACGCCATTTTGGCATCACAAATTAGTCGCTATAAAAGAAAGCTTTTAAGTCTTTTCATCTGAACAACAGCTGACTCGGTCCTTTGCTCTGTTTTTATTCATCTTTTTTTTTTTAACAGATGTGGTTTTACAGTTAGGATCCTGGTGTTAATTACACCATAAAATCATCTACTTTAGATTTGAAAGAATGTTCTGATTGGCCAGCGATATGCATAAATAATGAGGTGCCCATTAGTCTGCGAGACAGTAGCCAGAAGGCTGTTTGTCAATGTCTCTTTACTTGTGTTAATGGATGCTGAAATAACAACACCCGATATATTTTTGCCAAAGATTAGAGGAAAGGATTATGTTGATGTGTTGCAGTATTAAACTCATCTGCATTAATTAGCTTTCACTGGATCTTAAAATGATATAAAGTTGTTCTTCCATGACACTTTAAGCTGTGCCTTAGATAAATCTAGTAATTTAATTGCACTTACCATCAGGTTTGTTCCTGTTTGTTGGCTCCTTTGAGGCATCTTGGGCGTAAGGCCGCAACTAATGATTAAACAAAAGATTATTGCAATCATTGATATTTCTCTCGATTAATCATTTAAGTCTGTGAAATATCAAAAAACTGTAAAGTTCTAGTCACAATTTCTCTAAACGACTCCTTAAAATTGCTTGTTTTATCCGAACAAAACCCAAAAACATTCAAATCACTATCAAATGTGACAAAAAAAACAGAAAATTCTCACATTTGAGAAGCTGAAGCAGCAAACATTTGACATTTTTACTTTAGAATAACAGCTGAAACAATTAATCAATTATGAATATAGTGGATGATTGAATTTTTTGTTGATTGTCTCATCCATTAACTGACCAATAGCTTCAACTCTATACTTGGGTTTGAATTTTTACTTATTTTTACTTAGAAGTTGTTTTTTCCCTTTAATCTTAATGGGGAATATATAAAGCAAGACTTAACGGGTTAAAAATGAGCACGTTATTGTCAAAATATTGACACAGCCGTGTTCACAATTTGACAAAATTACCCTATTAACCTTTTACAGTCTTATTCACCAGAGGGTTACAGTACATAATGTACTCCACGGCTCATTTAACCGCTGCAAGGCTCTGTTTTCTGTGTAATTTATTAGTATTTCCTCCAGATGTAGTCCAAATAAGCAGAAATGTCGGTTGCAAATGTCAGATGCAGAAATTACAAACTATCCACAGTATCCACTTGAAACTATGAAAATATGCTCTTAGGCTCCTGCATGCAATAAATATGTTCATCTCACAAAGCCGATAATTATACCATGTTAGTCATGAGTAATTCTTAGATGCATCCACAGACATGTGGTCAGTTTAAGTGGTTTTTCAGTTTCTGTGGCTGATGATGCAGCAGCTTAGTCATAGCTGAAGTTCTATTATATGAAGATCCTTGAATATTGTAAATAACACATTATACTTTTCAAATTATCCTCTTTAAATGATAAAAATTGTCTGGTTATGCATTTATGATCAAAATTTACTAATCACCTCATACATTAAGTTGAGTTTTTATGGTTGTCTGTCAAATGTAGAGCTACAGTCTGTATAATAAAGTGATTATAATATAGATTGTTATTTGTTTGTTGGAATTTTATCAGGTAAGTCTTTGATTTAATATTAGTCAATGTCCCATAAATTTCAAGTTCACAAGTTCATCTCCTTGTTGCATGTTGTGACCACATGTCCTGTCAGACCTGAGAAAGCACTTTGAAACCCAGACGTAATGTTAAGTCAATCAAATTAGATTCATATGGGTTGGTTTCAGTGGTGGAAGAAATATTCAGATCCTTGACTTAAGAAAAAGTTCCAGCACAGGAATGTAAAAATTGTTCACGATTTTTAATGTCTGTCTTAAAACAACAGTCAGGTTCCCAGATGAACACTGAAATAGATTTTTCTTACTGTAATCATTCCTCCTGTTCATACTGAGCATTAGAAGATCCACAGTCCTCCTTCTGTTAGAAATGTATTTAAAAGTTTATCTGAAGCTAATATGAAGCCTCAGTCATCCAAATGAGTCAAATCAAGTAGATATCTTTCAACATTACAGTCCTTTTATTGCCAAAGTTCCTCTTTTTGTTTCTATACTTCCACCGCAGCTCAACAGGGAAACACTGTCTGAGGAAACACAAAGAGGGACTTTGATGCTAAAAAGACTGTAAATGTGGCAGATATCCACTTGATATGACTAACTCAGACTGCTGAAGCTTCATATAAGCTTCAGATAAACTTTTAAATACATTTTTGCACAAAATCACTCGATTTTGGCCTCCATCTCTTACATTGAAAGTACATTTGAAAGAAAAAAAAAGCCAGTATGAACAGGAGGAATGATAACAACGAGGAGAACCTGTTTCAGTGTTGTATGTACGGAAGCCGAGAGTGGCCATGCTTGCAATTTTTTTAAGATGTTCTCTTGAGATCACGAGTTAATTATTTTGTTATCTTGAGAAACCGAGCTTTGTTATCTTTAGATAACGAGATAACCAACCTGTTATCACAAGACCACAAAAGGTTGTTTCCTCTTATTACTTACGATGTTTATCAGACATCAGGAATGCCACGCAAACATGCATAGATGGCATCTCAACAACTGTAGCTACTGATTTATATGATTTAAGCTGAATATGTCTGATCAAGGATTACCCATCATTATTAACAGCACCTTTATTAATGACTTCTGTGTCACAGCCAAATGGCGGGTTGATTAACTCCTGCTCATAATATGATGGGATGTTTCATATTGGAAAAATACCAAACAACACCTTTCAAGCATTTTCATTTTATTAGACTTAATGAGAGGAAGGAAAGTGGGGTGGAGAGAGGGAATAAGAACCAACATATGACAGATTTGAGCTATCCATGTACGGGAGACATGGAGAGGAGACCGGAATGAACAAATAAGAATGAGTTTGTGATAAATTATCTCATTACCTATGTAGAAATCAGCCTTTTGTTTTCTCGAGATAGTGAGATAAATTAACTCGTGATCTTGAGATAATGGAATTAAAAAAATAGTTGCAAGCACGGCCGTTCTCGGCTTCCGTACATACAGACACCTGACTGACTTGAAAAATTGTGAACCTGTCCTTTAACAACTCATAGACATCTGAAATGTGACCCCGACTACACACTGTTGGAAGGTTGGAAACCACTGGTTTCATCTTTAACAATGTGTTGTATTTTTAAACTTATCCATTGTGTCAAATGATGACGTGTCGGTCACGAACGAGTCAACTTTATGAGCCAGCTCCTGTCTGAGAGTTGATTTCTTTTTTCTTTCTTTTAATTTAATAAAAGACAGAATAATAGGATGATCTTTTCTCCATGCACTGACTGAATCATTGTGTTGATGTGTGTGTATGTGCGTGCAGACAGAGATCATACTCTACATTCATGTGGTGCCGGAATAATTGGAAAAATTAGTTCCCGACTGGGAAAATTCACATGAACGCCCCCTCAAGTCAGAACAACTTAGAAAGTCGGTGAAAATTTTGGTACACGACTTGCCGACTTTGATGTCACATATGCAGGACATAAATGTTTGGTTGATGGCAAGAAACTTTTTATTAATTCACATATTGCATATCAATTTTTTGCTCACATGTAATTTGTAATATGGTATTAGGTGGTAACTGACCTAGATTAGTTAGAAAAGTTATTTATTTGCATTAACCCTGATGACAAGTCAGGTAAAGCAATATTTTCTCTTTGATTTACCCATTTCATTTAGCATTTTTAACACTGGCTTAACACTTGGATAGTTCGATATAAATAAAAAGTTCAATACACAGGTGTAATAGTGTTTTATGTGTTACATTATTTAAGGTATTATACCAAACATAATGTTATAAGGTTTAGTATAATTACATTGAATAACTGAAGTGATATATGTGCATATATATCAATCATATGTCAAAATATTGCAAAATTTGGCTGAATTATAAAAGCCAGAAGTGGTACTAAATGAAGAGCCGTTTGGGAATCGAAAGAGCCGTTATTAATGAGTTGATCCAAATAATCTGGCTCACTAAAAAGAGCCGGAATTCCCAAATCACTAGTGTCAAATCCTCATCTGAAAACTATCAAATAGTGGAGTAGAAGTGCAATATTTCCCTCTGAAATACAGTGGAGTGGAAATTTAAAGTGGCATACAATGGAAGTATGTCAAAATTGCACTTAAGTACTTAACTGCCTTCCACTGCTGGTTGGTCAATATGTAAAACACACATGATGGCATGTTGGCTGTGCTGTTTCCAGAGTAGGACCGGTGCTGTTCAGCCCACTGCAGCCGAGGTAGGCTACTTCCGTTCCGCAGAGGGCGACAGGCACCAGCCAGCCTAGACTGTGGCGGAGGTCCAGACACAATAGACTGGGTAAGTTTTATTAGCGAGCTAAATAGATGATTTAAGACCGACATTCTACCGAGTGGCCACACTATACATTTCGGTCTGTTGCCTGTGTATGCTCTCATGTGAAGTCGGAGGTGTGTTGACCGACACACACCCGCTGAAAAGACGAGCAAACAAACAACACGGCCGCGGTGTTGGTCGCACGGAAAAGGGGCTCCGGCTATGTGCTGGAACGGAGCTGTTCCTGGCTACTGCCTGAAATTCTCACATTTAAACTAACCTTGAAATACGTCTTAGTGGGATCCGTTAAAAATGTACACAGCCGCGACGTTTCTCGCAACAACCTGTACAATTTAAGTGTATACGTATATTAAAGCTACCAGCTTGTCGGCTCACTTGTAAAGGGATGCTTAGCAAGCAGGTTTACCCCACGCCGCTCCGAGAAGTAGTCGTATCCCTAAAGTCGCTGGGCCTGAGTGTGCGTTGCCAGTTTTCGGGGGGAGGCAACGGTAAGCAGGCTAGCCACAGCTCGGTGTAAAAGGGGGAGGGGTAGGGGGTCACCACCTTGATAACATATAATGTCTCAGCTACATTTATTAGTATTTAATTACTATACAGTAGTCTTAGTTTGAGTTGACGGTTCTTAAATGGTTAACTTCATAGCGTGCGGGTGTGAACTGTGCACTCAGCTAGCACAGCGGCTAACGGCAGTTTGTTTAACCGACACGGAAACGCGAGCTAACAGCAGGTATGTAGAAAACACACACGCACACATTATTGGAAAGACCAGCTGAACAGATGATTAACATGTCAGGATAATTTACTACGTAGTTACTAAAGACTATCAGTGGTGGAAAGTAACTAAGTACATTTACTCAAGTACTGTACTTACAGTTTTGAGGTACTTGTGCTGTACGTTAGTATTCCCATGTTAAGGTACTGTAAGTCTTCCACTCCACTACCTCCCCTGCAGAGAGAAATATTATACTT
The DNA here is from genome assembly GCF_963924715.1 of Thunnus thynnus. Taxonomy (NCBI): domain Eukaryota; kingdom Metazoa; phylum Chordata; class Actinopteri; order Scombriformes; family Scombridae; genus Thunnus; species Thunnus thynnus. The sequence continues at coordinate 6,796,055 of NC_089526.1, read as the reverse complement.
TGTGCTCCACTACATTTATTTGACAGCTTCAGTGACTTTTCAGATGATTTGACACAATGGATAATATAACAAGCTTTTAAAATACAACACATTGTTAAAGATGAAATCAGTGGTTTCCAACCTTTTTGGCTTTTGACATCTTACAAAAAGCAGCGTGTAGTCAGGGTCACATTTATTATGTCTATGAGTTGTTAACAGCTCCACCAAATAATGATTTTTTTCCCTTTAAACTTCCCACATGGTTTCATTTCAATAAATTTTCAAATGATCCAATGATTAGAGAAAAAGTTTTTTTCTTCTTTTCTCTCCCATTAATCATCTCACGACCCCTCAGATTTATCTGGTGACCCTTTGGAGGGGCCCGACCCCCAGGTTGGGAACCACTGGACTAAACTAGCTAACTATACATATATATAAGTAGTTTAAACTAGCTCCACCTCCAGCAGCTACAACAGTAACATGCTGCTCTAACATTAATGATTCAGTATTAATAATCTAATGATGTCATATATAATAATATATCAGTCAGAGGGACCAAACCACTACTTTTACTGCAATACTTTTTTGCTGATAATACTAGTATAATAATAATAATAATAATACTAAAGTAGGATTTTTCATTTAGGACTTGTATGTGTAATGGTGTATATTTTACATTGCTGTATTGGTACTTTAAATTAAGTAAAATCTGAACACTTCTTCCACCACTGGTGACTATAAATATACATCTAATATTTACTCTTAATTATTATGTTTTGCTCAACTTTCTAATAACTACTTGTCCTTCATCCTAATACCTAAAAAAAATAAATAAATAAAATAAAAGCAGATTTCTGAGTAAGTTATCAGAACAGGGTGGGTGAAATACCAGAGGAGTTGTCAGCTATAGAAGTAGACAAGAAGTTGCCTATACACTACATGAAAATGATTGTTTATAAATAGTGAAAGTTGCTTGCTAATTATGAAACCCGTCAGCTATTGTGGCCGAGGGGCAAATTCACACCTGCTTTGGTTAGAAGTCATTTTGAAACACTCCTCCTCCTTGCAGCTGTGTCTTTTTACATAAAGGACATGTACACAGTTTGTTTGAAAGGATCCCAAATGAACATTGAAAGAGGTTTTTCTTGCCATAATCATTCCTCCTGTTCATACTGACCATTAGAAGATCCCTCCATAATGCACTTACAATATAAGCGATGGGGGACAAAATCCACAGTCCTCCTTCTATGCAAAAATGTATTTAAAAGTCTATCTGAAGCTAATATGAAGCTTCAAATAAGTCAAATCAAACCTCTTTTTGTTACTATACTTCCACTTCACTGTCCGAGGAAACACGAAGAGGGAATTTAATGTGAACCTGTCCTTTAAATTATTTTCTACGTCGCTCGCCTCAGGGTCCGGCTCTTCTCCAATCCAAACCGGTATGTCGGATGAGGATTCCCGTGCCAGCACCAGCTCTTCCTCATCACCACCTTCCTCCAGCCAAACCAGACAGAGGGACACACCTTGCAAGAAGAAACGGGAGAGCAAAGCCAGCATGAGCAAGACCTCCAAGCTGCTTTCCACCAGCGCCAAAAGGTAAATATAGCGATGAATCGGTTAATAGACTCTGACTTGGCTCATTAAATATCTTAAAAACAGTCAGATCTGTCTGTTGCCCAGTGGTGGAAATGTAAAAATACTCCCATTACAAGTAAAAGACGTGTGTGTGAAAAAACCTCCTTAAGTACTGAGACTCAGCAGCCAGACATTTCTCATTTCTCTGTCTAGTAGCAGCTGAGATTGTGAGAGTGACGCTGAAATGAGAACAGCTGATCCACCTTAACTGAGCCTGGTCAGTTTAGGCTAACCCATTGTCGCTAACTTCGGGGCTAACCCCTTTCATTTTGGGGAAACAACAGACCAGACTTTTCTTCGTCTTGAGAAGCCGCAGCATTTATTAGCTTATGCTGCACATTTCCTGCCAGATTGACAACTTACTGCTAACCTTTTTCCTCTGCTCCGCTCAAATTCACCGTCACTTTTCTGCCACTAGCTCTCGCACTCAACCACACACTTCTCTATTCCTTAAAAGGAGCTACGCTACCAAAGAGTTTCCCAGGCAATGACATAGAGGAACAGTGCAGAGGCTCCCAAACGCTACTGATTCAGGGGTTCTTGTCGGCCTGGCCCATACGATTATAGGGGAAACACTGGATAAATTGACAAAAGCACACGATGTGACACTACTTTGAGATATTGTCAGTGCAGCTAAAATAGATTTTGATATCAGAAAAAGCAATTCTGATATCTGTAGCATCAAGCAGCGTGTTATATTCCTCCCACCTTGCATCATCGTTCAACAGTCATTCAGGAATAAATCCATCAAAGATAAAGGAAGAGATGCTAATTTATCTCCTGACAGTAGCTCCAGATGAACATAATGTACACAGTCACAAGATCTGCTGCGTTTTTCAGTAAACGACACAAAGCTTCCTTTTTCCCCCCTTCTCTCACAGTCTTATTCTAGCGGACTTACACAAACACTGTTGCTCTGTTTACACACAAAAAGCAATGGCATAAATTACATGACTCACAAACAAACCAATTGATTAGTTACAGAGTTGTTAGTTTTTGGAGTTTCATCATCTCTTCTTGCTCGTGGGTGAAGCAAAACATCTTGAGAAATCTTTGTGGTGATCGTGGGTTTTTTTTTTTTAATGACAGAGTGATATGATTTGCCAGTGACTGATTCAGATATTTCTTTTGTGTGTGCAGGATTCAGAAAGAGCTGGCCGACATAACTCTGGACCCTCCGCCAAACTGCAGGTGGGTTTCACTCTTTGTTTCAACTGTGTGACTGTTCTGTCATTAGAAACACATTGATCCTCTTATGTCTGTCCTGATACTAAGTGTTGTAACATCTAAGCACTGATCTCACTGTTCTTACTGATTGGGATCATTCTTCATCCTGTCAGGCTGTAACTACACATTTAAATCTTAACTATAAGACGTTTGTACACCAGAATTATTTTTATACTTGTGCAAATTATGGTATGTTGTTAATTATTGTTGATTAAAGGTTCATTTAATTGCATCATGACATTGACTATGAAACAGCATTTGAAGGATCAAGCCCATCTTTGATAAGGATCAGTTAAATTTCATCATTAAAGACTTGCATTACATATTATAATTAGAGCTGTTTGTATACCAGATTTCCAGGCTTGTGCAAATTTTAGATATGAAATTCAACAAAACAGTTTCAACTCAGGGTCCACCTTACAGATTTTCATCTTCTTTCAAATCGTATCTCAGTGAATGGAGCTTATAATCTTAACAGAAGATTATTTTGTCAAACTACTGTTCCAAAGGTTGAGAATGAACTTTCTTACTCATATAAATATGAACTCATATAAAGTAGTGTTTTGTAATAACAGAAACTAAGACACAGCGTTTAATGTGGATCAGTCATACAGGGCGGTATGAGTCGTACTCATGTGTCTGCTGTCAAGTGTAGTAAAATTACAGTATTTCCTTTCAGAACTGGTGAATTATTATGATGCAAGATGGGCTGAATCACTGCGTCAGAAAAATACAACATTAAAATGGCAAATATGTTTGGCTGTTGAACTCTTAAATACAAACATGCTTTTTTTTTCAGTTGAAATCTAAACGTAACCTTTCATCAGGGCAACATGAACCCCACGGCTGCTGTAAGAAGAGAGCCGGATCTAGAGCCAGAAGTTTAATTTTCAAAGGAAACGTTTGGTATTTAGCAGGAGGACAGACCCCTTCTGCAGTCGGTTTTTACTGCAGCGCTGCGAGTAGAAAGATTATCCTTTAAAACAGGATGGTCTGGGTTCAAGCTCCCGTCTCGGCAGGCGTCTTCCCTCCTGCCGTGCCTTAAGGCAAATCACTGAAGCTCTCCGTGCTCCGGGCTGCTGCTCTGCAGCTGAGCCTGACCTCTGACCTCCCCGTGGAGGAGGAAGGGAGATCAGGAATCTCTTGTATCTTGGCTCAGTAGATCAAACAAGCAACCTCAGGCCACAGACCATCCCAAAAACCAACACCGTCTGGATATTTGCTGCTAATCAAAGTAAAGACTGTGGTATTTATTCAGTCACAGCACAAAGCTGTCACGTAACGAGCTGTCAGAAAGAAACGGAGAGGATTTGAGGACATCTATAGGCTGAAGTGCGTGAAGATGTTTTCTCAGGAAGTAGTGGTGCTGCACCCCTGCCTACAGGTGGCTGGCAGCCTATAGGCCCCTTTGTGTTGTTGCAACAATTAATTTTTTCCTGTTCTATGCGAGCCGGTCCAGTAAAAATAGACCCGGCACGTAATGATAGTGGAGCAGAGAAAAGAACCCGGTTGACACGTGCCGGTTTGAATCATCTCTTACTGTGGACGTGACACTCCGCCTCTAACGGTCCCTGTAGGCTCTACTGCTTTTTAAATCATGTCGACCGGTGCGAGCTTTCCAGGTGATTTCTTTTTATTGTGTATTGTATCGATGTTTGAGTGTTTTCTTTAACCGTTTACTTTAAAGATTAGAGAGGCAGTTTTCAGTGATTGTAAACGTTTCCATGCGTTTGGTAATGTCATTGCAGCAAATATCGTGGGATATTTAAGCAGCAAAACTAACAACTGTAGTTATAAACTTGACAGGACAGAGGAAACTCTCCGGGGGAAACAGAATTAAACTTCTAGCTTCTAAAATAACATTCTTTAGACAGCTCTGATGGAGCTCAGATTTTATCAGCAGGACGACTGATTTACTCCAAACAATCTCACTGTATGAAGCTGGACTGAGTGTGTGTGTGTGTGTGTGTGTGTGTGTGTGTGTGTGTGTGTGTGTGTGTGTGTGTGTGTGTGTGTGTGTGTGTGTGTGTGTGTGTGTGTGTGTGTGTGACCTTTTTGGATGCGTAGAAGGGCAGAGAACATTAATTAACATTAGATCCTGACCGATCCTGTCAGCATGTCTGGAGATTTAACTAATCAATGAAGTTACGCTGCCGTCACTCTCAATGGGGAGACGCATTTATGGTTTCTGCTGCAGGGGAATCACTGCAGGTATGAAATAAACTCCAAAAAAAAGATATTTGAACCTGGAAAATGTTCCTGCAGGCATGTTTCCAAGACAGTGGTGAGTGGGAGGAAGGTCACTGGTGCTATAATCATCAATATAATCATTGGGAGAAAGTGTGTGCATTGTTTGGTATATTTTACAAGCATGAAGCACAGAAACAATAGAAACACTAGTATGATAAAGCTCATTAAAGCCCTGTTAGAAATGTAGTAAATGTCCTTCAATGAAGCTTTCAAAGGCAGAAAAGTGATTAAAAGTGAACGCAGCCTACTTTGTGTCTGTGACTGTATCATGACTGCAGCACGATGACGTCTCCGGTCGAATTAACAATTTGAAATCGTGGATTAAGGACGGATGAGGAAGTTCTGACACTGACGGACAAACGCAGCAGCAGGTTTCAGCGGACGGATCGCGCCATTTAGGCAAATTCATAATGGACTACATAATTACAACAGTGGAGCATGACAGCTTAAAATACAACCTGTCTCAGTGAGTTATGGATTAAAAGCCATGTTTAATTGAGTACCTCGTATTACAATAACGTATCTAATGTAATAACTTTAAGATATTCAGAATTTGAAAATACTCAAGAGGCTTCACTTGTTCTTGAAGAGTTTGATAGCATTTCTGCGTGTTTCTTTCTTTTAAATCAACATGAACAGTTTGTGTCGTGGAAGTGTAGACAGATCAGGGATTTTCTGTTTTACATCGTTTTTTTTATTAATCGGTTAATTTATTCGGTCTGAAAATACTTCAGAGTTGATATCTCCGAGAGCTCGTCGTACGTCGACTGAGCTTTTACCCAAAGTTGATTATCCAGACGTTACGAGCTCTTTCACTGTTTTTTAAGTCTCCCATCTTGACGGCATTTCAGAGCGCAGACACGACTGCTTTAACTTATGGAAAAAGCTTGTTTATGCCAGTTTTCGTAACTGTATCCAAGGTAGATCAAACGACTCATAAATGCACATAAGAGTAAAAGGATGTTTTTGAGGCCGAATGGCTGTCTGAGTCGGGAGGAATGCGCTCATATAATGAAAATCAGCCACTTAGAAGTCAAAGCTTTACATGTGGTGAATGTTTTTATCTGTCACATTTACAGTCATATCTTTTAACACCCAGTTAATTGGCCCAAACTGTGCTCTCTGGATCGATTTTTTTTTTTTTTTCCCTACGTTGTAGCGTGTCACTGAAACACGGCCAAACATCCGTGTCGACTTTGATCAAAAAAAAAAAGCAGAGCAGAACGCAACATCTGCCCCCCCACCTCCCCTCCCATCCCCCCCAGGAGCTTTGGATCAATGCTATTATGTCTTGTATTTATGACCCCCGAGGGGTTCAAGACCACATGTTCTGCATGTTAGACGGATAAAGGCTGGGCTGCTTTGAGGCAAAATCAATGAAGATTACAGATCATGATGCATAGATGCGTCACGGGGGGGTTCGCTTTGAACAGAGGCATCTTCTGAATGATGCACAGGGGGAACTTTCTCCAGAAGAAATAAAAATCATTTTTATGAGCGGTACTCTGCAAAGGTTGAAATTTTGCTATGTTACTGCTTTTAAATATCCAAATTGTAATCGTTACATTTGTTTTCAGCCATCAGAGACACTTTTCTCTTGATGTTTAGAGCTTAATAAACAGTAAAAAATGTTTCACACGGCAACTATTTCTACAGAAGGAAGAGTTATTTTGGTGGAAAGTTTCCTTTAATGACACGAGTCAGGCAGATCTTGAATGGTGCGTTCGAAGCATTCAAAACAACACCCACAAACACCAGTACGCTGCCAGTAAGCAGGGATTCATTAAGTCATACAAACAGTGCACGAATGAATAAGTGACTTTCATATTAGAGTATAAACTTCATTGATTATTCCATTGATGCGTCCATTTGAACAGCAGAGTCTGATATATTGATAAATCTTCCTCAGCGTGCAGGTTTCTTTTCCTCTGACTTTATTTGTTGTCTTGTATGTTTGTAGAGGAGATTAACTCACTAACGGCGTTAGTGTGTTTGTTTTTCCTGGTGTTGTTTTTTTCCCCCTTCAGCATTATTGATGAGACGGTTTGATCTATAAGGGTAAACATGAGGGTTGAAAAGAGCAAACATCAATTCCTTGAAATCTGCATCAGGGAGTACAGTGGCAGATCAATCTATACATCTATAGTCCCTTTAAGCACCTGAACAGATAAAAAGAAATGGAAATGTACTAAATTTACATCGACATCTAACAGGATTTGATGGTTGCTTCAGTTTCAGCGTTTCTCTCACATGATCGCGCAGCTGAAGGTCTTTTTTTTTTTTTTGTGCCTGCAGTGCTGGCCCGAAAGGAGACAACATCTATGAGTGGAGGTCGACCATCCTGGGACCACCAGGCTCCGTCTACGAGGGAGGCGTCTTCTTCCTGGACATCGCCTTCACGCCCGACTACCCCTTCAAACCCCCCAAGGTACCGACATCAGCGCCGCATGTCTGTCAGCACCGCTGCAGGGTTTTACAACCTGATATGGTTCAAAAACTATAATGAAACAAAATGATAGAAAATCCTAAAGAGAAGCTGTTCTTCATAGAGACACCAGAGGTTGCTGTTCAGAAGAAATTTAAACTATAGTACACACAGATCCTGTAACCTGACTGAGGCAATGCAGCTTTATTTATAGAGAACATTTCATTAACTGCTTTACATTTAAAAACATCAAGCATATACAACACAGTGGTATAATAACAATAATAATAATAATAATAAAAGTTTAGGAGGAGTTTAGTCAGTGAGCAGGTCAGAAACATACTGGGGAGCTGAACCATGTGGTGTCTTAAAAACCAATAGGAGGCTAAAATTATTTTCATTATCTATTAATTTTCTTGATTATATCAATTAATTATTATGTCTATAAAAAATCTATAATGCCTGTTATAATTTCCCAGAGTCAAAGGTGATATCTTCATATCTTTATTTCTTTTAAAACCTAAAAATAATCAGTTTACTATCATGTGTGACAAAGAAAAGGATTAAATAATCACGTATGGGAAGCTGAAACTATTCATTCATTCATTCATTCATTTCCTGTCACTTACTGTAGAGGCTGTTTATGAAAGTTTAGATCTGATATGGATGAGTTTTTGCTCTGGTGTCACTGATATTTTTTGCTATTATTAAGTTTTCCTCTGAAAAATCTTACTCAAAGGTGAAGTCTGGTGTTTTGTTTGTTTTGTTCTTGTTGTCAACAAACTCCATGAAAAGGCCCAAACTCACAGTGTGCAGGTCTGTCTCTGTATCCTTTAATAGTGTCTGACTTCCTGCCCAAAGCCTGTTCATTCCTAGAGGACGTAAGTCTTTTCTTGATAAGAGTTTAACAAATATATATATATTTTTTTTTTTTTTTTTAAAGACGTATTTCATTACATTTTCCAGCGGGGAACTGTAGTTTTCAGTGAGCGTTACACAAACAAACAAGAGTGTAGTTTAATGTATTTGAGTATTTGTTGGGACTATTTTTAGCCTCGGATTTGGCGTTCTAGTGAGTATTTCCAGCAGCAGGACGGCGTATGTGGGATTCACTGAAAATAAACTACACTACCCGTGTTCATGTCCTCCACTCGTTGATGTTTTAACAGTTTTGGGAAAACAGTGGAGCTCTACGGCACAGAGGAATTACTGGTTTTGATTTTTTTTCATGGGATTTGCTGACAGTTATAATCCTACGAATACGCGAATATCACCAGACAGAATATAATAACACACCAAGTTCTAATTAAAGATTTCTTCACATCGCTTGCACATAACTAATAACTATAGAAAGCACTTCTGTGTGAAGCGTCGGAGCAGAAACAAAGTGCTCACTGTCAGATCTTTTCAGCGAGGCACGGCTTCTCCTGCTGTTTTACAGGCAGAGCTCATGATGGTCACAACAACATTATGTGGTTTTTCTGGAAAATCTGCTCCGTGTTTGAAGTCTTTCCCCTGATTTACATTCTTAAGTGGGAAACATAAATATGTGGACGGTAGTAAAACACGTAGAGTGTTGTCGGTCCAGATTTCTGTTCTGCTTCAGCATTTCTTCTCTTTTGAACACTAGTTTCTCCTGCGGGTATGAAGAAGTTCAAATGAAGCTGCTTATCAGACATCAGTGTGCTCTTTTTCCGACGTCGGTGACTTTCTCTTTCACAAAACGAGATTTCTCGTTCAGTTTCCTGGATGTGATGGATCCACATTAGACTTTTTTTTTTTTTGTCCCCACAGGATTATTTGAACCAATTAAGTTACATTGTGAAACAACTACTGTCATTATGGTGTCCCTTAAAATGCCAATCCTGATTGCTTTGTTTGTCAGGCTTATTTGAAGTCGGATAAAAGAAATTAGGTAATAAAAATAGTGAGAATAAAAACAAAACAAAACAACAAAAAAACAACAGCCGCAAGCTGTGAGTCTGGGGTTCAAGCCAACAACAGACCGTTAGAAGTTGAAAGCATCAACGGCCTCGTTAAAAATATCCACCAAGTTTGACGATGTTTGGACAAACTGTCATTGATTTATGGCTAAATTTTGCGTCAGGCCCATGTAGGTGTTTGGAACTGGTGGCGCCCCCTATCGAGAGATTTCCAAATAGTTTTACACACGTCGTTCAACATTATAATGAAACACAAACTGTGAGTTTTGTCAATTATTGGACAAACAATTTCTGATTTACAGTCTGATTTGTGTTATAAATCACCCTTTATTTGCATTTGTGGCGCCCCCTAGTGGTGGATGTGAATGAAGCTTTCAGGGTTTGTTATGTGGACACATCCTCAGTTTAGTAATGATGGGTTGTTGACTGAGGTCTGTTTACATGTTGAGCCACGTCCTTTTGAAGTTCATTGGTCAATATCTTCAACTAAATAATAATAATATCAACAAGCTTTATGCGACTTTTGATAAACTTGGTCCAATAATGATCTACAGAAAAACTTAGGAGATGTCAAAAATGTGTTTTTCAAAAAATTCAAAATGGCGCATGTCTAGGCACACTGTGGCTTATAAGGATAGATTCGTCTGGACCCACAGAAAGCTCCAGTTCTGGGTTACCGTAGAAACATGGCAGTCCACATGGCGGGCTCCGTGGAAGAGGACGTGCTCCCTATGTAGCACCAAAACACAACAATCCTTATTTTCATGGCATTATACACTAATTAAAACATACTTATGAACATTATATTCCATTTCTGCCACTAAATCTTACACACTGGTCCTTTTTAAGTGTGAATATTGTTTCATCCACTAACTGAAGACAAGATGCATCAGGATCTGGTCGTTTTAACACCTCTGTTTAACAGTTTCCTTTGGGAAACCCTGAATTTTTTCTTCTTCTGTAAATGTGTGCAAGAATGTAAATCACTAACGGTGATGGATGAATATAGATCTGCTCAGTTAACACCTGCTCATGTTTGCTTCACTGTGTAAACAAGAGCAGGAAACAGCCTCGTGACGTTAGGAGGCAAAAGTGAAAATAAGATTTTAAAAACACCCGAACGAGCTACTTTAATGTCAGAATCAAAGCTGCATGTGAAACCGAACACCTTCTTTTATCAAACCTATCTACGCATTTAAATGTTTCATATAAACCGACACGACATGTGAAACGCATCAAAATTCCAGTTTAGATTTCCCACAACTCACTTGTTCCAAAATCATTTTCAGTTTTGCATCATTTACTGTAAATAAATCACTTGCTTTCATTGTTGGTCAATATACTGATAACTTAATGAGAAGTTTCACCTTCTTAGTAATATCTGTAAAAGTAGAAGTCATAACAGAGATTTTTTTTTTTTTTTCCAGAGATCTTAATAGTGACAGTGTTTCCCGGCATTTAGAAGTTCTTCTTTTTAACCACTAGAGGGCTTTCGTCTCCTGCAGAGCAAAACATTTAACACTCCAGGTCCAAGTGGAGGCTTTCTGCATGATTGACCTGCAGACATTCTCTTAATATAACACTAATAATGACTCATTTCTACATTAATACACCTCTCTCAGTTGAAAAGTGTGACTACTTGACTGTGAATTGTGCATAAAAATGACTATTTAAATCAATTTAACAGCATTCATAGTGAACAGCGGTAGTTAATGTTGCATCCCGACTGTTTGTGTGTCTGCAGGTAACGTTTCGTACGAGGATCTATCACTGCAACATCAACAGTCAGGGCGTGATCTGTCTGGACATCCTGAAGGACAACTGGAGTCCCGCCCTCACCATCTCCAAGGTGCTGCTGTCCATCTGCTCCCTGCTCACAGACTGTAACCCAGGTAAGACGGAGAGCCGGGGTCCACGGCGGCTGTTAGTCGCTGTTTAGAGTGACCCAGCAATGCTGTTCAGTTCAATGTTTCCCTCTAGTTGTTCTGGCTCATTTAAAGGCAGAGACCGTGTAAAGCAGCGGCAGCCTTCTTTAAGTTTTCCGTCCTGCTGGATCTCTTCTACGCTACTTTTCTCAGCGTGAAACATCAAGTCTATGAGATATTGCGCGACAGGAGAAAAGGATAAAAACACTCTAAAGTGGCTGAAGTTCATTTTCAGATATATGATCTGAATCCACCTTTCAAGCTCCTGAAGAGCATGTCCTTGTTTTTTTGTTTTTTTTGTTTTTTTGTTTTTTTTACTAAACAACAGCATTTGGAAACTCAAGCCGCACAGATGCTGGTAAATTTTGCCGGTGCTTTGACAGGAAACCTAAAGCAGAAAGGGATTTTTGCATTTTACCGGCTGCTCGAGGCCGCAGACACACTTCATTTGTTTTTACAGCTGTGTCTGGTGCTTTTATTAAAAGATTGACAGGAATTGAACTGTCTGATTCTGCACACGTACAATTATTCCCCCCCTAATTTATAACTAAAAAACCCCCCCTTTCTAATAGCGGAATCAGTATTGAACTGTTTTAACAACATTCTGGCTGAAGAAGAATAATCCTCACTTGTTTTTTGCTATTCAACTAATATGACTTCTTGTTTAATAAAGAGAAATGGAGATACATTCATAAGCCTTTTAGAGTCGATGTTTTATTATTTCTACATACAGATTAAATTTAACCTGCAATCTGTCTCTCCCGTGCAGCCGATCCCCTGGTGGGAAGCATCGCCACCCAGTACACGACTAACAGAGCGGAACATGACCGAACGGCCAAACAGTGGACAAAGCGATACGCCACATAAACCCACAGAGGACGTCAGAGGGAGGAAGAGGAGGAGGAGGAGGAGGAGAAGGAGAGGGAGGAGGAGGAGGGGTCGGGGGCTCTGGGTGGTTTGTGTCGGGGGGGTTATTTCTATCTCAGATTTTTAGTACTTTATTGTCTGGTATATTTTTTTGTTTCCTGATTAAGTTATCTCCGCAAATATGGTAATAAAGGAACACAATGGAAAGGAAGTCTTGTCCGCCTCCTTTTTTTCATTACATTGTTAACTTAATGATGGATTCTGAATGGGAGCCTGCAGGACAAATTACCAGTAATCACTAAGCTGAGCACACTGGGGAGCCACATTCCTGCGTCACTACTACAACCATTATGACACATATGAAGGTAATGGTGGTCTTAATATTCTGATGTCATTTAGGGTCATTTTCAGCACATTTAACAACATTTTCATTGTTTTTTCACATTCTGGCTGCGATTATCTGTGACATTTTTCTGACGCTTGACTGGTTCGAGAAGTCTTCTTCACATAAACGTTACAGTCGTAGCGGTTCGCTGTCAAAATATCTTCTTAAATATAAACAATTCTCTGGAAAAACCCTGCTGCCTTTTCTATGTTCTATATTTTTTATATTCACAAAACTTAATCTGAGAAAGAAGTGAAAAATTATAAATAGATCATGTGAAAACATCACCAGTAGTACCAGTAAGACTTTAGTAATACTTTGTCATTTGCTGGAAGAAGTTGCAACAGACAGTCAGTCAGTCACCTGGGCTCGGATGTCTGATTGAAATCTGATATCAAACCTCAAGATATGATTAAGAATATTTTCCAGGTATCAATTAGAACTACAGCGATTAGTTGATTAATCTAATAGTCTTATTAACAGGAAATTAATCACCAACTGTTTTGATGATCGTTTTGAGTCACTTTTTTTAAGAAAAAATGCTAAAACTCTGGTTCTAGCTTCTTAAATGTAAATATTTTCTGTTTCTTTTGTCCTCTATGACAGTAAACTGAAGATCTTTGAGTTGTGGACTGTTGGTTGGGACAAAAACAAGACGTCTTAGGTTGCTTTTTAGGCTGTGATTGACATTAATTGTGAGTATTAATTGAGAAAAACGACAGATTAATCGGTAATGAATATAGTAGGTAGTTGCATCCTTCGTATCAATCAGCCTAGTGCAAACACAAATCAGTGTTCAATGCATTTAGCTCTGTTTTACAGTTTGTCAGACAAAACCGCACGTTAAAAGCCTCCATATCGTATTATTTTATTGGTTTTTAATTATAGTTTGAAGGAGAATATTTACAGACACATCACGTAGATGCGAGGCTACTAGAAAGCAGCTTGCACACGTACTCATAGTCACAAAACTGAGTCATTTAAGACAGATGTCTGTTCCTGATCTTTTAAATAACAGTTTGTCATTAATTTGATTAACAGAATTGTACTAAAAACTAAATGAGCATCTCAATGCAGTTCCACTGAAAACCAATAAATTGTTTTATTGAGTTATTGCCCAGCCCTAGTTTAGCTACATTTTCCCTTATCAACGTTAACGTTTAGTCAATAAAATTTTCCACTCTGACGGGCCGATCACACAAAACAGGATCACTAATTTAGCTAAACAACTGCACAAGTAACCAGGTAGCAACCAGCAACAACTCTAAACTTCAGTCCAAGTTTCAGATCTAACTAAAGATGCCATGAATCATCCTTTGTAACCCCTTTCACTCGGTATTACTGAAATCGCTGGATTTGCTGTGGAGACATAACGCCTGAAGACAATTAAATATTAGTCACATTTTCCTTTAAGTGACGTCATCCAGTGAAAAGCTGCATCCTCTTAATCTGTTGGGGAAAACATCTCTAATGTGGGGTTAAGTGATATAAAGTATATAGATCATCAGGTGGTAAATACTCACTCACTGAATAACAAATCCACTCAGAAGTCAAACCAAGTTCAACACAGGAAACACTGTCTATCACATTATCTGCACCGGGAAACCTGCGTGTTGAGAAAAGGCCATTACTGTCGATGCTCAGTGTCAGGAAGTGGTAAAAAAATGATCAAATCAAAATAATTATGTTGACTTGATGCAATTAAATTTGTACCTCCCAGAATACCGTCAAGAAATGTAATTCTTATCATAGCACAGTGACCCATAACGTACATTTGTGCGAACTCAGCACAGAAAAATCCACATGAATCACAGATGTCATAAGAATAGAGACACTCACTCATTGCTTAGTGTATATCCCATGGGGAAAGTGCAGCAGCAGACACAGGAATGACCAAGCAGATACTATTTATAGAGATGTGCACACTAGCTTTTTTTATTTATTTAAGGGGAGTAAATGATGAATTGATAAAAGTAAGAAAAACACTGAAAGGCTGAAGAGCAGCTGGGGATATACAGTCAGCTAATGTTGGTAAAGCAGTAAATTAGCTAAAATCTGTTAAACTTTTACCAAAACTGGTAAGACTGTATGTAATATTTAGCATCTGGGATGTTTAGGGTATATTTACGCACTGAGTTAGACTATGATGTCTCAAAAACTGTGTTTGTGTTGGACTCTAACATTACTTCTGATGGCTGAAAGGTCTAATGATGATCTTATTTCCTGCAAGCAGTGAATCATCCCCCCGAGTCCTGAACTCTGTCCACACAGCTGAATCCGGGAAATAAAAAAAGTCTCAATCCGTGCGTTAGTCGAACACATGCTTTTTAAACTGAGACAAAGGGATTCTTGGCTCTCTCAGTTCTTTTAATGATCTGTTAATGAAAGACTGCTTCCCAAGAACACAATATATACTTTTTTAGAAGACAGAAAGCAGCCAAGGTTAATGGTTGAACTCATTTTAAAAACACAGCTGGCTTCAAACACGTGCAAAAACAAAACCTAAAGTTGATTAAACACATTCCTCTGGTCAGCAGGTGTAAATGTTAATCATTTACATTGTAAGTACAGCACGCAGCCGAACATGTGAGATGTACAACAGCAAACAGAGCGGAGTGATTTATGATACAGTAAGCTCAGTAAACACTTTATTACGAGTAATTCAATTTCAGAGAGTGAATGTCAAGAACATTGTGTTCCAACCAGCTGCAGTGTTATCTGCCAGTGATATTAAAATAGATTAGAGTACAATACCTGCAGTTAGTCTTTGTTTTGATAGTATTCTGATATTACACTGTTGGTTTCCACGGAGTCAGGAAGCATGACTGTGCTAATTGGCGGGTCATTAGATATTTCGATTAAAACACGGCTAACTGTGGTCAAAAAAAGTGAACTTTTTTTTTTCAGTGACTATATTTCAGTGCAGTTAGGATCTGTTACACATTGAAATATAGTCATTTAAAGAAACAGTTTTAATCCTGTGTCATTATACAAACTACATCACCTCTTGGTATATGTCAGAAATGCCAAGAAAAAAAAACACCTCTTTTCTCTTCCTGTAAAATGATTTAACATTTTTGGTGACTAATCCTGAACTCAGGAGTGTTTACATCAATTTATCCAGTCAAATACGATTTGGGGCGACAAGCTTATCTGTGTGTTGTATAAAACTGCACCGAATGTTTGGGTTTGTTGTTGTTAGTAGCTAGCAGAGTGATATCATAGCAGGAGGTGTGTGTTTGGATGTCAGTTGGCAAAAACTGTGTTTACATCTATAAAGAATGTGTTTGACGTCTAGTCTATTAATTTCTCTCCCATTGCCACTTAAGTGTTCCATCAATCCGATCAAACTCGAGCGTCTGATCAAATCCTTTCCCCCCTCGTAACTATACCTCACCCACATATTCCGTTCCACTCAAAATTTATCACTTTCTGGACGCTAAAGACACTCTTACAGCCGTTAAACTGTGACTTTTAAGTACCGTTGAAACAGTTTAGAGGTTGGAAAAACAACTGAATTTAACCCAGTTTTTCACATCAACTGGGGGAGTTTGGGGACTTCCAGGAGGCTTGAAATAATAACAATTTCGCTTTCAGTTTACTCCTTAAAATTCAGTGTAACAACTGGGTGTGAAAGGAGAACTGTTTTGTTTACAGATGAGAGGCTTGTTGCACAGGTGTAATCTATCAGTGAGATCATACACGCTGATCAGCTAAACTCACAATACAGTTATTTCAATACGTAGAATGGAAAAGCCAAAGGACTGCTAAGGGGTTAAAGGTGAAAAAACATCTGGAAAACTATTACTATGATTGGGGAAAAGGTAGGACATAGGTCTCCAAGGCGTCAATATGAAGTCAGCTTGAGTTGGTTTTGAAGGAAAAATAAACACATTGAGAGCCAATGTCTGCAGCCCAAGATAATGAAACTCCACACCAGAGGTGCACTGATAAGGTTTTTTTTAAAAAAAAAAAGCTATTGCCACCATCTAATATTTCCCACCATTATCAACTGGTCAAATCCAGGATCATTTCATTTTGTTGGTAGTTGGGCAGTTATAGTTGTATGCAAAGGTTTGACCTCTAGGATATGAAAAAAAACACAATATTTTCTGCAAATATTAATGCATAGTTACTTTTTATGACATAAATTTAAAAAAATAAAAACATCATTGTGGCATGTGCACAAGTTTGGGCACCTTAAGAGTTCTGAAGTCTCAGATTCTTTTTAACAAGGTCTGAGACTTTAATCAGCTCATGAGGCCTGAGGCATGTCATTAGGAAATGTCAGTAGGTGCCAGTTTCAAAGTTTTACTAATACTCTGACTCTTCAAACCAAACACTCAGCAACCGTGGGTTCCTCAAAGCAGCTGTGTGAGACTCTGAAAATGAAAGTTATTGATGCCCACAATGCAGAGGAAGACTTCAAGAAGATGGCAAAGCGTTGTCAGCTTGTAGTTTCCACAGTGTGAAATGTTATCGAGAGATGGCGGTTTAGGGGTTAGCGTGGAGGTCAAGATGAGATCTGAAAAACCAAGAAAACTCTCAGATAGAGAACTGCTTGTATGCTGGTCAGAAAGGCAAATCAAAAAAACCTGCAGGAAGATTTAGCAGACTCAGGAGAGGTGGTGCTCCGTTCAACTGTGCAGCGATGTTCACACAAACAAGACCTTCATGGAAGAGTCAGTAGAAGAAAACCTTACCTGTGTCCTCATCATAAAATCCAACATCAGAGGTATTTTGGAAACAAGTGCTGTGGACTGTTGAAGTTAAAATAGAACTCTTTGGCCATAATCAGCAAAAGTATGTTTGGAGAAAACAAGGAGCAGCATTTCATGAAAAGAACACCTTACCAACTGTTAAGCATGGGGGTAGATTTATCATGCTTTAGGGTTGTGTTGCAGCCAGAGGCACAGGAAACATTGCACGGGTGGAGGGATGAATGGATTTAACTAAATACCAGCAAATTCTGGAAGCAAACATTACTCCATTTGTAAAAAAAAAAAAAAAAAGCTGAAGCTGAGAAGAGGATGGCTTCTACAACAGGAAAATGATCCTTAACATACCTCAAAATCCAGCATGGACTACCGCGAGAGATGCAAGCTGAAGGTTTTGGAAGCACAATCAAAGTCCTCCGACTTAAACACAACTGAAAATCTGTGGGTAGATCTTAAAAGGAGATTTGCATGCAAGACGGCCCAAGAATATTGCAGAACTAGAAGCCTTTTGCAAGGAAGATTCAGAGAAAATCCCAAATGCAAGAAGTGAAAGGCTTTTATCTGGCTACAAAAAGCATTTGCAAGCTGTGATATCTGCCAGAGGGGGTGTTACCAAGTACTGACTATGTAGGGTCCCCAAACCTTTGCACATGACACAATGATGTTTTATATTTCTCTTTTTTGTTCAATTAATGACATAAAAAGTAACCATGCATTATCGTTTGCTGAAGATATTGTTTTTTCCCATATCCTAGAGATACTGTGTTTACATTTTTTCAATTAAAAAATACCCAAAATATGTTATTTGTCGAGGTGTGGCCAAACTTTTGCGTACAACTGTATATTAACATGATATTATTTCTGCATCCTTAAATGGGATAACCCTAACAACACAGAACCATAACAATACAGACACATGTAGAGTTAAATACAGTCCAATACAAACCCCTGCGAATGCTGTTTTTGATGAGACTGTCGGGTTGAATGAAATCTTTGCTCATCTTTGAGGTCTTTGACTGCATTATATTGTAACGTGTTAATTTTTTGTGTCTCTTTAAACCACTTATGTAGGAAGTACTCACTCACTTTCACTTACAGTAAGTAAATGTAGCAGTACCACAGTATAAAAATACTGTTTACTGCCTTAATTTAGAACATTACTTTGAATTTCTGATTTGTATTAAAGACTTAAATCATCCTCACCCTTATTTTTTTGAACACATATATACTCCTTTAAGATAATATTTGCTCTCACTCTTGAGAAACATGTTCTGAAGTACAAGTATTAAAAGTAAAAGTACTCATGTAAAGATTATAGATTATAATGGTCTGTTGCAGGTGGTCGAGGTGGATCTAATTTAAGTATTTTATAGATATTTTAATGTATAACCATGTATAATATTTAATAAGACGATGATACAGCTTGTATGTAAACTATGAATAGGTGTAATCTAGTAACCTTAGATAGTCAAATAAATGTAGTGGAATGAAAAGTACATTTAAATGTAATCAAGGTAGTCTTGGCTCATAGGCAATAATGTTAGTTATTCAATGTTTTTTTTAATGTGATTTTAGCAAAACCTGGTTGGAAAATCCCTGAGTAAGAGAAGAACATCCAGTCAGTTCATCCACATATGATAACTCCACTTCTGCAGGCAGCTGCCATTACATAAACAGTGTCACAAATATTGTAAATATCAAATATTTTATTTTCATCTTCATTTATTTCACTTTAGACACTGACACATACAACACTAATATAATATAATATAATATAATATAATATAATATAATATAATATAATATAATATAATATAATATAATATAATATAACATAATATAATAATGTCAAGTGTTTGAGACCAATGTTCAGATATACAGTGTGGTTATATGTTAACAGAAAATAATTAGGCTCTAGAGCCACAAGGTAAGAGTCAAAGTTTCCTGTCTGACAAACTCAGTTCACACTTTTCAGCAACGTGTGAACACTTTTCGTTCTAGGGGTTAATATCCTTGAAACAGTTTTACAGACCTTCTTTCTCACGCTAACACTTTGCAGTTGCAGAGTGTGAAGTTTGGCAACGTGGTACTGCCTCAACTTGTGGAAATTGCTGACAACTGATGACGGGATGCAAAAGTGATGACTGTCAATGTCCAACAACATGATCAACAAGACTGATCACATCCTCTGAACCTGTGTTGAACCATGTGGTTGACAATGGAAACGCTACATTGATCAGCAGCTGATGTGAAATGTTTGTGGTTTGTCGAATGCAGCGATTCTGTTTTTTAATTGGTTAATCTATTGATCCGTTCTTTATCTGCTGTTTATCCAGGTCACGATTAATGAGTAATTGGTTATATTATTGGCGAGGGATTGTTAAATACTACCAGGAAGTGTTGACACAAACGTGCAATGACATTTATTTCACATCGCACTTGGTAAATAATTCCAGCCCTTATCGTTGCTAATTGTTTTTCATCGATATTTTTCATACTTTGACAGTGAAACAGGTTTAATACCTGCCTCGTCATTGGGCGAGGACAGCGGCGAACACTGCTGGAGCGCAGAGAGATCAAGTTAGGAGATAAAGTCAACATTGAAGATGTCATCTGAGCTGCCAGGCGGATACTCTCTGCCTCTGGAAAACAAACCAGGCTGTGTATTATTAGAATCTCATATCTGTAAAAATCACGTCCTTGACCGTCAGATCACACCACATATTGCAGATTTGAGAGAAAGTTTACAGACAGGTGACAAATACAGGGAAAAACCAACATAAAATGTCCTAATAAGGTGTTGGGCCACCATGTGGTGCCAGAACAGTTTCAGTTTGACTTGGTGTTGATTCTACAAAGTCTCTGAACTCTAATGCAGGAATGAACACCATCCTTTAAAAATATATTCCCTCATTTGGTGTTTTGATGATGAACACCCACATGTTTGACCGAAACTGGGCCTGTTCAGCATTTCTATACATGCTACAAAGCATGACTGTTACTTACTTTATTGTACCAGGCAGCATCTGCATCTGCGTTATGTTTCTCCACTCATTTATTCAGGTTTTTCCTTCAAATTTGTCACATTCGTCTGTACAAACAATTATATATAAACATTGAAAAATGTTTCAGTTGTAGGGGAAAGAATCTCAAGATACAGATTACATTTTAAAGTCTATACTTTGTGAGAATTTATTTGTAAATGGCATTAGAAATGTCTTAAAAAGCAATACAGTAGCCTAAAATGGGAACACTGACAGTAAGTACCAAAAACCTTTATCAGAATCATCTTTATTGGCCAAGTATGTTTACACATAAAAGGGATTTGACTGCGTGGCTCTCACAGAATAACAACACAACAATCTCCAGAAATGGACACAAGCAATGACTTTATAACAGATGAAAACGTGTCTGTGAACTGTAAACAGGATATAAATAGTGCAAGGAAGTGGGGAGCGCAGAGATA
This sequence comes from Thunnus thynnus, assembly GCF_963924715.1. NCBI lineage: Eukaryota > Metazoa > Chordata > Actinopteri > Scombriformes > Scombridae > Thunnus > Thunnus thynnus. Next base: position 6,775,232 of record NC_089526.1, on the reverse strand, counting down.
AATATTATAAAAATTACTGTACGCACATGCAAGTACAGTAACTGACACACACAGACTCTTTAATTGTCCTTTAACTGAAGGGGAGGAGAGTTGGGCGTTTGCTGCAGCTTTGTGGGTATAAAAACAAACTATTAAACTGTAAAAAAAAAAAAAAAAAAAAAAAAAAAAACTCTCCTGGCTGGATGGTCCATCAGCTGTACCTGGACAGCAGCTCATGTAGCGTGACTGTACTTTTACTGCTCGGGGTTTCACCCTTCACGTTGTGCGCTGCAACGTGACCGCGATGTTACCATTCCTCTGTTACGTCGATTTGGACGCTAAGCTCCGCCCCCTCCGGTGTCCTAAAAGTGTGTCACTGGGTTAAAGTATGGAGGGGCGGGGCCGACAAATGGGTCACATGGGCGAGCCCACTATTGAGAACATTTAGTTCTCTTGACTCACCCGCAGTCTCACAACAAGGGGGGAGTTCCTCCGATTCAGCAGCACAGACGCTCCCCGACCTGCCTCGCTCATGAGTCACAGACTAGGACCTGCAGATTTATTCCCCGAAAATAGAAGAAGGAGAACAGTCCTGGCAGGAGCTACAGCGTACATATCTGAAAGTCTTTCTGCTTTCGTACACAGTTGCTAAGTTTAGTCTGCATCCTTTTTCCGTGACAGTGACAGACAAGTCCGACTTTTAACAGTTGATCTTTCTGTCGGGAAATTTTTTTCCTTTTCCTCGATCGGAGAGATGCCTGAGGACATAGGGACAGCCAAGCCCGGTAAGAGGACAAATTTTCATTTAAAGAGTTTCTGCAATGTATTAGTAACTGTAAAGGACAAACTGAAATAATAGTTTGTAATGTTTTCATTGCATGCACTGTGCAGGAACTTGTTGCAATAATGGTTTTAAAATTGACTGGAGTGATGTGACCTCTTTAAATGCTGATTTGACACATACATTCAGCTATATTGTGCCTTCTCACGCTATTTGTGGAGATAAAGCCAACTAAAGTAATATGTGGCAGTTATGAAAAAGCTTAAATATGCATATATATGTGGCTTAAAATCATTAGATGCATCATAACAATTATCAAGAAGTCAAAATAGGCGTTAAGAAGGTGTCTATAGGGCAGAACACTAATGAATGGTGACCTGGAAACGTTTTTTTTCTTGCTGTTATGCAGCATCAAAATCGTCAACTAGGGTTCAGAAAGTTAACACATATTTTTAAAAATTATTTTATTTCTTTTCCTTGTGCTTAAGTGTTAATTATATCCCAACTGTAGCCCGGTTACCGTGTGTTAAACCGGGGTTAGGAGTGCCAGTGCGGCATTTACATTTGACACAACAACAGTGTTCTACTTCCTCGCTCCTGCTCACATGGACAGCGTAGCCTAGCCATGTGTCCGTGTGTACACGCTCTCTGGAACACGCTTCTGATTGGTCGAGAGGCGTTCCCCGACAGCACATTCGCTTTAGTGGAACTCTTCTGTGATTGGCCCGTGACGCAGAACGTTGCACAATCCGTTCTGTACACAGCAAGCCAGAGCGCGAGGCAGCACCGCGAGGTACACGTGAGACAGGGGGGAGAGAGGGAGAGCTCGAGCAGGCTGACCTACATTTCTGTCTCTTCCTCCTCCTTCGCTTTCACAGAAATGCATGACAGGTCCACGTGTGGGTGGGCCGTGAAAGAGAGCAGTCATGGCTGAGGTTAGGTAATCATCTGCTGCTTGCGGGCGGCTCTAAATTTAGGGGGGTTTTAAGTGTTTAATGAAGAAAAAACATACCAGTTTTTACACAAATATGCCCCAAAAAAGTCGCTCAGTTTTCTTCCTAACCTTTGTTTTTGCGGGAAATTCAACTGAGGATGTTTGTTTTAATTTTAAAACTGCACCCACCATTCAATTCATGCACTTATAACACACTGGAGCAGCTTGGTGTGAAATGGTTAATACCAGTTAAAACCGAAAGTGTTGTTTAATGAATGAAATTTGAGCAAATGGAACACTTTTATCACCTGGAAAGTTTCCCCCCCCCAAAAAAGAGTCCAGTGTCTGTGCCTGTCCAGCAAAACATTTAATTATGAATTCTTGTTACAAAACTTGTCACCAAGAGTTGTTGTCTGGACAAACATGGTATTACATAACCTCCCACCCTCAATGGTGGATGTTTTTCCCTCCGTTGCCTTTTGTTCCCACAACTGTTATGTTGCTCCAGTGCTTCAGTGACCCTGTCTGGGAGTCAGTCAGCGGAGCACACTCCCATAGCATAAAGACCCAGGCATGTTATGTAACAGTGTTATCCAACCAGCAAGAACTGGAGGTGATAAAGCAGGTCAATCATGGCAGTCTTTAAACACATACACTCTTCTGCTGTTTAGGTGTGTCAGAGGCCCTTGAACGAACTGTACTGCCAAAAGTCAATTTGGCACACAACACTGATTTTTTTTTTTTTTTTTTTTTTTCCCTGCTACTGCGGTTTACACTTTAACTAATGTTATTGTCTCTGGCTTGCTTTAACTTTGACATGCTTGACGCGTAGTGGAGTGAGAGAAAAAAGAAAAAAAAAGTCGGATGCCCTGACACAGTTCGTTGATTTACATGAAAACAAGCTGTTGCGAGTCTAAACAGATAAATTGTGTGTTTAACAGCTGAAATTTCCATATTGTACTCATTCCATGCTATAAATACTGTACAGAGATACTAGATGCAATACATAGAGTCCCCAGAAATAGGGTCATTAATTAAGAGCTAGGAGGAAAAATAATAACCTGCTATAACATGTCACCATCGTTCCTTCTCCACAGGAGGAGTCATCGCCTACATCTCCTCCGGCTCTGCCTCCACCCCTGAGTCCTGTATGAGCACCAGCCCCAGCAGCGGCTACCTGTCCACATCACCGCCTCTTTCCCGCCCCTCGCTGCCCAGCAGGGCCGTGGGCATGGTGGTGGACATCGCCCCGCCTGCCAAGAGCGGGTCTAGAATGGGCCACGGTATGGAGAAGGCCGGGCGCTCTTCCACGTCCGCCAAGAGCAGCATCACCAGTAAGTAGAATATACAACTTTTACAAGTAGAAACACATTATATATATGATCTAGTGCACATGAATGATGATTTATGGTTGTTTTTTTTCTTCAGAAATCAACGGCATGGTGCTGCTGTGCAAGGTGTGCGGAGACGTGGCCTCGGGCTTCCACTACGGCGTCCATGCTTGCGAGGGCTGCAAGGTGAGACAAGTTTCTGGAATGACATGTCTGCTGTGTCTCTTCTAGTTTGATTTATATCCTCACAGTGATGGTGCATGCTTGTTGCGACCGCAACTAACAAACGTTTCATGTTTTCGTTCCTTAGGGCTTCTTCAGGAGAAGCATCCAGCAGAACATCCAGTACAAGAAGTGTCTTAAGATGGAGAACTGCACCATCATGAGGATCAACAGGAACCGCTGCCAGCAGTGCCGGTTCAAGAAGTGTTTGGCCGTCGGCATGTCCAGAGATGGTGAGCTTGGTTTATTAGTATGTAGTTAAATGAAAAGCAGAAAAACCACCTGCGGATTAGAGGATGAAGAAGTTTTATGATGATCTAATTGCGTCATCGTTTGCTCTCAGCTGTCAGATTCGGTCGCATCCCAAAGAGGGAAAAGCAGAGGATGCTGCTGGAGATGCAGAACGCCATGAACAACATGATGAGCAACAACAGCCAGCTGCACAGCATGCTGCACGGCCACCAGAGCCCGACGCTGCCCATGGAGTCCCTTCCCAGCGACGCCAGCCCCTCGCCCTCCTCTTCCTCCTCCTCAGCCTCTGACTCTTCGTCGTGCTCCAACCCCTCCTCCCCGCAATGCCCCCAGGACTCGGAGTCTGTGGTTTCCATGGACACCAACTCCAGCTCTGCCTCGTCTTGCGCGTCAGACAGCGGCGAGGACGAGGCCGTCGTCTCAATGAGCAGGCAGCACCAAGATGCCTTCGCTTACAGCCAGCAGAGGTCCCTGCGACAGGAACAGGTCTCGCCATCGCCGGTCACGGTCGCCCAGGAGACGGCGTGCGACAGTCGTATGGAGGAGCAACAGGAGAGCTGGAACAGCTGGAACAACAATGTCGTCATCAGAGGTTACCAGCACAGTTCATACAGTAACAGCCAACACGTCACCAACACTGCTTACAGGGAGGAGAGAGGAGTTTACCAGCAGCAGCCTCAGCAGCAGCTCAACAGCGCCCCCAGCTGCGAACCATCAGACGACAGCCAAAGACCGCATGAATTTAACACACAAACTGCCTCAAGTGGTTACAGTGGACCAACCAACAGTGTGAACAACAGAGCACACTTGGTGAGTGTTCTTAACACACACAGAAATTCCCAAATGAATCCTGTTATTAGTGAGATAAAAGAGATGGAGAACTTTTTTCATTCTTTTAATCACCCTTTCTCATTGTTCTGCCTTCCAGGTCTGTCCGATGAACACCTCGCCATACGTGGACCCCCGCAAGCCCAGCCAGGAGATCTGGGAGGAGTTCTCCATGAGCTTCACCCCCGCCGTGCGGGAGGTGGTCGAGTTCGCCAAGAGGATCCCGGGCTTCCGTGACCTCCCAGAGCACGACCAAGTCAGCCTGCTGAAAGCTGGAACTTTCGAGGTAAGAAGCAGCACTGAGGTGCCCTTGAGCAAGGCCCTTAACCCTTAACTGCACCAGTGGAGCTGCTCAGTAGCCTGTGGTTGTACTGCACAGCTATGTGAATGTGATCAGGGCGTTCCTGAAAAGAGTGCATTGCTCTTAGTGAAATCCGCCCCTCCCCTGAATAAATAAAGGTCCCAAAAAAAAAGCAAACAAGAAAAACATAAACAGCTCATGTTATTTTGTGCTCACTTTGAAGTCAAACAAGGCGGGCTCTTCAAATACCCAGAATACAAGATCTATTGCGGCTTTCCCAAACAGAGCAAACTGTCAGCTGTGTGTGCTGACTAATATTTGCTCTGATAACAGTTGGAACGGGAGTGAAAGTTACTTCACAAAGTCTGTGTGTGTGTACGTGTGTGTTAGATTCAGACTGTGTAACATTACGTTTGTGTTGGTAAAGCTCAGATACTCACATTGTAGCTATTGTTCCTAATCAGATTATTTGATGTAGAAAGTTTGGGTGTGTTCCTGTTTGCACTCATGTCTTTGTCAATTTTTTTGTTATCAGTGTGGTGCAAAAGTTGCTTACTCACGTCCTGCACCTGAGGCAATGACTGTAGATAGAAGAAAGTTTCTATCAAAGTACGTCATAGAAAGTTTTAATTGGCAACATGCCCTCAGGACATTTAAAACATGAGTGAAAGATTTAAAATTAAAATATAGACTTAAACCTGTGCATATCAAACCATTAACCTAAAAACTCTCCCTCTCTGTCGACTCTCAGGTGCTGATGGTCCGATTCGCCTCTCTCTTCAACATGGTGGAGCGGACAGTTACCTTCCGTAGCGGCAAGCGTTACAGCCTTGACACGCTACGGTCGCTCGGCGCCGGCGAGCTGCTCAACTCCATGTGCGAGTTCAGCGAGAAGCTGATGGCGCTGCGGCTGGACTCAGAGGAAATGAGCCTCTTCACTGCTGTGGTGCTCGTCTCAGCCGGTAAGAACAGTTCAGATGGAATATGTTGATGCATCTGAGCACATTGGAAAGAGTGAAACAGCTCTACTGTCAGCAACTAAGACCTGCATTGATCTCTGCATCGCTAACCTTTTCTCTCTTCTTCTTCGTCTGTGCTCAGATCGCTCAGGAATCCAGGACCTCAACTCAGTGGAGGCCCTGCAGGACAAACTGATCCGGGCCCTGCGAAACCTGGTGATGCAGAACCACAGCGAGGAGTCATCCACCACTTTCACCAAGCTGCTGCTCAAACTTCCCGAGCTGCGCTCACTTAATAACATGCATTCAGAGGAACTGCTCTCCTTCAAAGTGCATCCTTGAAAGCTTCCTAAAACCACATCCACACACCTCCACCAGGACCTGCCTCTTACCCCCCCCTTCCCCCCCTCCCTCCACCCCTCTGTATTTGACCAACCCAGATGTGTGTTTCTTTGTAGAATGTATTGAAAAGTTATTTTTTATTCTATTTTTGTTAAGTAGACCATGTGGGGTCTGAAGAGAGAAGATGAAATGTACTGTATTTATAGAAGACATAGCTTACGCTTGTTGCACACAAACACACGCAAGTGCACGTGTGTCAGAGGTTCCTAGTTTTGCAAAAGTTTGGAGGCACTTTTCTATTTTCAATAGAAAGAAAAATACTTAACTGGCTTTGTGAGATCATAGAGAGCATAAACCAATGTTAATGAATTAATAGATAATATGATTTTTAGCATTTATGTTTCCTCCAAAAGCCATTTAATTCAAAAGTGTATTCTCTAATAAGCGGGCGAATGTGAGAGACAATACATACCTTACATACCGCATGTTCATTTGGTCCAATATTTTGACTGATACATGTCGGCGAGAAAGGCAAGCTATCGGAAAATGTATTGACGAATGTGTGACGATTGCTGCTAATGCATGGCTGTACTTAATGCGAACAACTATACTTGGATCTTCTCCCCTTTTTGCCTCAGAAAGCATCAGTTTGTTGTTTCAACTTTCTGTGTGTATAGTGTACTATTGTTTTTTTTTTTTTTTTTTAATTTAATTCTTTTTTTTACATGTCAACTGCCTGTACACTGCCTGATGATTTCTGGGGGGAGTCGATGACGTTATTTTTCAGCAACACTACATTTGCACAAGTTCTGGAGCAGAAAAAACCCAAGTGACACAAAAAAAAAAAATCCACCAACAGTGTGACACGACTTCATGTAAAAGGCTACATGTAAATGTTATCACACCCAAGTGTTTTTTGCTGTTTTCTCACTTTCCAGTTTTTATGACAAATGTTTTTTTGTTTTTTTTGTTTTTTAAATCAAACTTTGTGTACTTTCAGCATAGCACTGAATTGAAACTTGTCATCCATTTTGTTGAAATATGTTTCTTCTACTGGCACACTGCCACATGTAAATAACTATATAAATAAATATATAAATATATATATATATATAAATATCTCATGAACATAGAAATATGAATGATATAGTATAAATAAATACAAGTGAAGAATATTCTGTGTATTTTGTGTTTTTTTTATTGATATTCAAGTATTAATGGAAGACACTGACAGTGCAGCAGTGAGTGTGTTCGTCCACAAGGTGGCGCTGTTTGACAACAGCAGCTTGAATTAAATTAAGAAAGTGACTGACTGAACAACCTCATGTTACCATTAACAAAATCCCTTTAATTTAACACATACATTTAGTTTAACTATATCGAACAAGTCGCTTTATTCTGACTCTTAACTAGCAGGTTGGAAAGAGCTTTAAAATGTATTAAATTAAGTTTGTGAAAGATGTCTCACAGCTATACGCATCTTTTTCCTCTCTCATGAGTGGATGAGTAGAAGCTGCATGCTCATACAGGAAATAAAGTACAAGAAAATTAATAAACACTGAATCCAACATTTTGTTCCAAATGGAGATTCGGACAGTGTTAAAGTTAGTGAAACATCCATTTAAAATGAAAAACACTTAAACTGTTTTGAGACCTATTTTAAGTGTCATTCATCTTATCAACAGGTTTCTTCTTCATGGTTAACCTTCATTCAGACCTTGCTGGTTAAAACTGGGAATCTGAGTGCAGCTTGAGCCTGATGCATCATCTTTCAGTCCAGTGGAGCAAAAAGTTCATAAACCTTTTTCACAGAAGATATAGAAGGAAAAGCACACATGGAACTCATATAATTGATGACGACTCTACTACAAGACTTTAAAAAAATCCCAGAATTGCTGAACAGCTCACATTTCTACATCTCACCAAATTGCTGTCATGTTGTGCACAAACTGCGCAGCTGATCAAAGAAAAGTTGTCCTGATAAGATTATTTTAGTTGGAAAGATCCACGAATGGTGCAAATGATGGTGATATTCAATCAAATTCAACAAAAGTCAGTCTGTGTGTGTGTTTGCCTCCTTCCTTCCTTCCTCCTCCCCAAGTCTTGTTTTTGGCAATGATAAAATCAAAGCACGAGTGTGAATAACATCAAGAGGTCAACTCAAGAGGTTTTCTTTCAGATCTGAAAAATTCGACTGAGCAATAAGGCAAAGGTCCTGTATTTTGTATAAGGCTTTAAGGTGCCAGAAAGCCAGAATAGCGACACTTAAAGTAGCAGGATCATAATTGTTGATCTCTCACTCTGGGTGGGGGTTGGGGGGATGTGACGTTACCTCATAGTTCAGGGGTGTGATGTCCCAGGGAAAGTCACACATTTTTGAGAGGTCTAGAGGACAAAATTGCTGGATTTTCTCTAGAAAAAGGAAAATAACTTCTGTTGAAATGAACGCCATAGAATATGACTGGGATCAACCAATAATTACACATTATTTACTAGCTTAAAAAAGTATCTAGTCTCAAGTTGCTCTTTAATATTGTTGATACACCTGTGCTTTTCCTGTTATGTCCTGTCAAAATGCAATGAAAAAGGTTTATGGCTGCATCCGAATCGTTTACTGTTCACTATATACAGTATGTAGCGTGTTCACCATGTTGTAGTGTCGTCTGCATGTCGAGTGAGAATTATTATATCCTCTATATCAGACTCAAATGATCCCACGATGCAGCGAGGTACAATTAAAGGTCACTAACTGAGAGCTAATAACAAGAACAAGAACAGAAAGCAGAAAACAGAAAACACTCAAAATGCGACTGCTGCTACAACCAATCTCTAAAAAACAACTAATTAGGGCTTCAACTGACAATTATTATCATTATTTATTAATCTGCAGATTGTTTACTCAATTCATCCATTAATTGTTCATCTATTAAATCTCAAAATTTAGTGGAAAAATGACCATGGAAACTTCCCAAAGACCAAGATGACAAAGCTCTCCATGTATCATTCAAATCCAACTGACCACACAGATGTCACCACCACTCAGATCTGATGATAATGCAAAACACTGGAAAAATACCAGTAAACGTGAATCACCAGCAGGATGTTCTGTATTGTAAATGTGACGAGAATTACAATCAGATTTTCAATGACTGCTTAAAGATGTCTGCTTTGGAAACTTGAGTGTGGAACAAAGAAAAAAAAAAGGCCAAATTTTGCATTTAACTTCTTTCCTTTTGTTTAAATGTCCTGTAAACAGCAGAATAAATCAATCTGTGATCTGTAACAGATGACCTTTGTTTGACCCCTGAAGGATCTGAGGATATGAATGAATGTGTGCGTGATGACATCTTGTGCGTCACTTCAACTTTTCTTTGACAGTCAGATAATGTTGCAAACGTCAGATCATTTACATTCAAAGCTCTCCGGATGTTTCATTCAAATCTCACTGACCACACAATGACAACCTCCACTCATATCAGATCATGATGTAAATGAGTCAATCAGAGGGAAAAAATACTGGAGAAATTCTCCAGTAGGGCTGCAACTAGTGTTTATTGTCATTATTGATTAATTTTCTCAATTAATCGATTACTTGTGGTGGTTTGTAGAACGTCAGTAAATTGTGAAAAGAGTCCATTCTTAAGATCTAAGAATTCTTACTGTAAAAATGTCACAATGCCTGAATTGACAGTCAAAAATGTCCAGTTAGTGGTCTACAAGAGATCCAGCAACCACCAACTGGACATCGTCAACGTCACGTCAGGCAGTTTAGCCAGAAATTTTTAGCGTCACGTCTGGACATTTTTACTGTTTTAACCCAAACCAAGTGGTTTTTGTGCCCAAACCTAACCAACTGTGTTAAACATGCAGCGTTAAATTGGTGTATGCACTGCACGCAGTTTGAAAGTGTAAAGTTGTGTTATTTGTACGCAGATTGTGAGACCGGGTTGGCTGGTCACCAAAGTACCACACAGACTCGTAAAGTGAGTTTCAAGGTCATGAAAATACCAAACAGTCGGAGTGCTGCTTGCACTGGTCGTTGAAAAAATGACCACGAAAATACGGGCCTTAACGTTCACCCCCTATCAGGTTAAGGTAAAATTCAATCTCAACATGTAAACTTTTTGAAGTCAGTTGTGGTGACAAATTCAAATGCCATCACATTCTGACACTGGGTTCATCCCAGTTTAAAACCCTTAAAATTACATCTCCATTTCAATTTCATTTCAATTTTTTAACTGCTGGACACAAGACGTCTCCTCACTGTAAAGTCCATTCTCATGTTTGTGCACCGGAGGCTTCATGTTTCCACATATCACACTTATCGGCAGGCCCGTGTGGTGTGTTTACTGCTACAGAAAAGGAATAAATCTTTATATTTGCATAATCATAGTTCTCTGAGCGGCACGACGTCGCCTTTCTGCAGTTATCAGGCTTATTAACGTCACCAGCAGCTCTGTGTGAGAGGCACTGAGGCTACAGTTATCAGTGTTGTGATATTTATAATTGGCACACAGCTGATGTATGAAATATACCTCAGAGTTTTGCCTATTATGTTATGAATTTTCAAATCAAAGCACGCAACAGGAAAAGAAGTTTTTACACACAATATGAGTATAGTTGTTAACATCATATGCCAACATAGACCTATGTGATTATGTTTACAGTGTAAAAAAAAAAGACTCTTTACTCACTTTAAAGTTAGATGTTTTGTCTATTTTTCTTGTTGTCTGCAGTAAAATCAGAAATGTGATGCTACGTGACTCTGATTCTCCTCTTCTTAAGTAAGGTCAACAGTGTCACTTACATAATTTTATTGGTTTAAATGTGTATTTTGGTTTTCGGTTTTCCTGCATCACTCAACAGTATCGCTTTGCTGAGTCATACGACCTGAAAGAGAAGCCTAAAGGTAAAAAAAAAAAAAAGCACTGAAAAAGGATCAAAAGCAGGATTTATTTTGAGCTTCACTGAGCATTATTATGTGCACAAGGCAAGAATATCATGTGTCCTGAATTTAAAAAAATATCTCGCAGCATTTCTTGAACATCAGCACAACAGCTTTCAGTGAGTCGAGAGAAAAAAAAGGTCTTTGTGAAAAACATTTGTGAATAAAAAAAGGTTTTTGACTCGAGGAAATTTTCGCTCTATCACAACCGAAAATCTTTTTTTTCATCAGTTAATTTGATGAAGATGTTTGTTATTTTTAAAACAAATCTAGAAAAAGAATTTAGAAATAAAAACTCTGTTTCAATGCCTCACAGTTATTATTTATGAGCACTGAACTGGTTTTTGATATGTTCTGCTCACAAACAGACAGACTGAAGACAAAACCTCAATCTGTGTATTAATGACGAGGACTGATTGACTCTTTGCCAGAGGATCTACAATCACAGGAGGAGCATTATGGGTATTAAACATGGAAATGACCTGATAACACTAGAAGGTTTATCACAATAGCCCTCATTCACTGGGAAATATTTGTGACTCTTTTCAAGATGAAGAGTTAAAGTCTGCCCAAAAAGTTGCTAGATTTGTTGCTTGGCACTTTTTTGGGGAAAAAAAAGTTGCTTTAAGGGTCTGAAAAGTCACCAAATCCAGTGAGAAAGTCACCAAGTTGGCAACACTGTAAGGATCTTGCAATTGTCATTATTTCAACAGCATTTAAATGACTATATCGATATGTTGTTTTGATTGTTTTCTGTCTTTGCTGGTTTCATGATCACAAAACAAACAAAACAACAAACATTGTTGATTTTCATTTTAAGAAAATGGAAACCAGTGACTGTTTGGTAGATTGTGATTTAGATATAACAGAATATAAATCACTACAAATATATATTTTTTAAATCAGCAATGTATATGTTATATGTGGTTAGTGGGATAAAACATAAACACTTAATCACCTGATATTAGATCCAAAACTCTTTCTTTGATCTCTTTCTTTGACGCTTTTAAAAATTCCCACATTAGGAATCACTCATAGTGTCCATAGCATATATTACACTACTTTCTCCTAACAATCCCACAATGCAATGCATCCGGTTTTATAGATGAGGACATTACATAGAACAATATAGTTATGAAACCCCAAACCAGTCACTGATGACGCAAAATGACGATGATTTATACGTGTCCAAAATCTCTGCTCACACAGTAAACTCAAGTGTCTCTTACATAGGGGGTAGTGAATAAGTGAGGGATTTCCCTTGTGAATTCCATTATGTCAACTTGAAAATGATCTGGACCGCTCAGCATCACAGCAGAGTGAATCACACTGACTCGGCAACCATTGATAGCATGGAGGACATCAGCAGGTTGAACAAGCCCAGTTGGGAAACCCCAAAGGCATGGATCAGACTGAACGATGACCCAGAATCCTGGATGGGAAATATGGGCGATGATGCAAACTCCTGAAGATGATCAGCGACTGGTGAAACAAGCACAACCAGTTACCAATACTGGAAACTGGGCCAGCCAAATAATATCTGTGGAAATCAGATCTGTGTACAGGGATGGAACCTGGAACGATGAAGCCTTTGCAGATTTACTTTAATACATTGAATTTATTTACTCTGCCTGTCAGACAACAAGCTGAACAAACATTCAAACACTTTGTCTTCACAGTTTCAAAGTAACATCAACTGGTGCCATCTTGAAATGAACAATTAGCTTAATGCAAACAAGGAGCGATTAATGTAAACAAATGTAACACCTAATTACATATAAAATAGTCTGATGTTTTGTTTCTAAATGTATTTTTAGTGTTACAGTAGACTGTTTTGTGTTGAACTGTAACCTGTTTGATCCAAAGTATTAAGACTACTACCCATTAAAAATCACTGGGTTAAAATTTTACCCAGTTTGGGTTAATATAGCACCAACATGAAACTTGAAAATGATCATGTCAACTTGAAAATGATCTGGACCGCTCAGCATCACAGCAGAGTGAATCACACTGACTCGGCAACCATTGAAAGCATGGAGGACATCAGCAGGTTGAACAAGCCCAGTTGGGAAACCCCAAAGGCATGGATCAGACTGAACGATGACCCAGAATCCTGGATGGGAAATATGGGCGATGATGCAAACTCCTGAAGATGATCAGCGACTGGTGAAACAAGCACAACCAGTTACCAATACTGGAAACTGGGCCAGCCAAATAATATCTGTAGAAATCAGATCTGTGTGCTGCGATGGAACCTGGAACGATGAAGCCTTTGCAGATTTACTTTAATGCATTGAATTTATTTACTATGCCTGTCGGACAACAAGCTGAACAAACATTCAAACACTTTGTCTTCACAGTTTCAAAGTAACATCAACTGGTGCCATCTTGAAATGAACAATTAGCTTAATGCAAACAAGGAGCGATTAATGTAAACAAATGTAACACCTAATTACATATAAAATAGTGTACTTATTTTTAGTGTTACTGTTTTGTGTTGAACTGTAACCTGTTTGATCCAAAGTATTAAGACTACTACCCATTAAAAATCACTGGGTTAAAATTTTACCCAGTTTGGGTTAATATAGCACCAACATGATACTGGGTTAATGTTACCCAGAAAGACACTCAAGACAGGCATTGTTTTGACCCAGTTTTAGTGTTTTTTTGTATTTTACTGATTATTATGGGATTATTTACCCAAACTACACTTGTTATAATCTACTCTTTTTAAATTGACATATGACGGTTTTTTAATGATTTATAATAGTGTTTATATCTTTTGAATGTCATATGCACATCATTTTGTATAAGAAACAATACATTTGTGACAGTTTTTAGCTAAAGCTTGTGTGCAACACTGGGTCAAAATAACAGATCGCTACTGTTGTGAACTCAATGATGCTAGATTGACCCAAACTAGGTAAAAATTTAACCCGGTAACTTTTAGTGTGTATAGTTTTAGATTGTGTCAAGATTGTGTCATGCTTAACCATATCTATCTCTAAATATCCATTTAGAAACAGTACAATCTCCTCACAGCCAATACTATGGCACTTTTAACATTGGCTTTACTGTTTTTTATATTATAGCTACAATCCCTCAAGCCAGAAAACATATACGGAAATTGCCAACGCGGTGACATGGAGGAACGCCCAGGCCTACCGCAGAACACACCACACAGACCCGGCTATGATCGAGAACGCTCAGGAAAACACAGAGATGTTGCCCATAAAATCAACATGTGTTGTGTGGATTGGCTTGTACCGGGAACCGTAGAGGTGGTCTGACCAGAGCAGCAGCTCCTTTATAAATTGGCAAAGCGCAGCCAAATAACTGCGGTGGTGACCGGTGGTGTGTGGCTGAGAATTCAGGCAACCAGTGAGATGATGAAATGGGCTGATGAGAGCTGCAACAACAAGCGTTCATTCTTGTGCCAGAAACGTAAAGGAAACCACAATTCACTTACTGTACATACTTTTCTGTGTATTGTTGCAATGTGTACTATGTCTCTCCTTGGTTGTAGTCACATGTTTTTTGGACTGTTCAGCCCTAAAAGTGAAGATGATTGTGTTGAGGATGAAAGCTGTTGTTGACCTTTCAGATCCAGCTACTAACATCCAGATCCTGCAACAGGTAAAACCCCCTCCCATGTTCTCTCACTCTCTCTCTCTCTCTCTCTCATTCTCCGAGCAACAGGCAATGAAACCACAGAGGCACAGCGTACGCTTCAGTTCAACCTCAGACCTCAGCATCAGTTCTCACTGACATCATACAAGGGTTTCATTTCTTAGAGATTTCAGGCCATAAAAAAAAAAAAACACATCCGACCACAAGATCAAACCCCAAGCATCCGACCTCAGACCTCAGGAAGACGCCCTTAGAATCAGATGTTTGGCATCAGATCTCAAGCATGGGCCCTTAAAGTATAGCTTCAAGTCTGTATTAAACAACAGTCAGGTGCCTAAATGAACACAGAAACACAGAAAAAGTGATGGGGGACTAAATCTAAATCTACAGTCCTCCTTCTGTGCAAAAATGTGTTTATTTGAAGCTAATATGAAGCTTCAGCCGTACAAATTAGTCAAATCAAGTAGATATCTTTCAAAGTTTTAATGTCATTTAGTGCCAAAGTCCGTCTTTGGACTTTTCTACTGCAGTTCAACAGGGAAACACTGTCCGAGGAAACACAAAATGGGAAATTTAAACCAGAAAAACTGCAACTTTAGAAGATATCTGCTTGTTTTGAGTCAAGTCAAGAGGTTGTGATATGTAGCACAACATGTCAGAGGGCGATTTCAAACCAGCGGTTTGTTTTCTCTGGTCCGCATCAGTGGATGAGTCGGTAAACCACATGACACATGCACGCTGCTCATTGGTTAACTGTGTCCGGGGCAGGAGTGAGAACATACGGTTTTAAAGAAGCTCCTATCTGCCCAAATAACAAAAAGGAAAGATGTTCTGCGTCTTCTGTGTAGCAAGTAGAGAGCAGCACAGATATTTTCTGCTTCATGTTATTCAAAGTGGATTTAACTTAAAGGTCTAAACAGTACATATATATTAAACTCAATCTAGATGAATGATGACCTCTGTCTGTGAGTTGAAATCTGCAAATTCAGCCTGTTTAATATTATAACAACTAATAAAGAAATCAGCAGTTTGACTAATCATTATGGTACATGAATGTTAGACTCCACTTATCTTGTACAACTCAGGGTTACAGTTTAGTTGCAGGCCAGATGTTCCAATTTAAAAAATCATGGCATCCAGTCATCAAACAGCAAGAATGGGCTTGTTTTTTCCGCTTATACAAGGCCAAATGTGGATGCTTTAGAAACCCAATACAACTTTAAAGAGGAGTTGGACTAACAGGGAGCCCCTTTAAACCTGTCATCCTGTTCCTGCTAGTGTGACAGTACAAATAAGAGATATATTGCACTAATAAATAACCCTTCAATGCTGCCAGGCTCCGAGTGACGGTTTACAACTGGCTGTAAAAAAAAAAAAAAGCAAAAGGAAGGCTGAGGGTTTGTTGCGGTTCTTACTCACCATTTGGTGCCATATTTGAACAAAATGCTGAGGACACTTATATAGATGCACATGAGAGGAAGATTAAAGTGATTTTACAGGTTTAAGAAACATAATATGTGGTTTGTGCAAATAAGTTTCTTCTTAAACTAATTTGTATATTTAGGGGAGACACATACAAGTAATAATAGAGAAGCGCTGAAGGTCAATTGTACTTATCCACATAAGTACAATTTATTTTGCCTGGCACAAAAACTGTAGTTTGAAATTGATTAAAATTTTATTATTTTGAGGGGGGCTTGTTAAAACCAGCCTATCCCTTGGTACCAGACTGCTTTGACACGGAAACTGCAAGGACATGAATCATTCAGTGTTAATCATTTAAGTGCAATACAGGGTTATCTGCACTCATACACTCACTGTTGTATCTGCATACAGGACCGCAGGAGGAAACAATGGCTCCAGTTTCTCACAGTCAGAGATAAAACAAAGACAAGTTAGAGCTGCTGTCAGGAAGTGTCGCCTTGAAATTTGGTACAGACGTTCAAGGTCTCAAGAGGATTCATTCTGACTGTTTCTCTCGTGCCACCAACAGGTCTAAACATCCAACCACATGACTATCGTGACAGGATGCTGACAGAACTCCCATCAGCATTATGAGGTTCATGTTAGCATGCTAAAACAAGAGGTTGTGATATATAACGCAACAAGCTAGCAAAGCACTGCAATGGTGTGAATACAAAGTAGTTTTCAGTCTCTGGTCTCTCATGAATCTGTCGTTCTGTGTGTGTGTTTTGTTGAGTAGAGAATTTACATTCTCTGCTACGACTGAACAGTTGTTTTCTGATGTAGCCGCCGTACTAATGAACCAACAATGTTGGTGATTTGTTTCCACACGTCATTCTTTTAATGGTCTCGGCAGCCCGTTAACAACACATCATAGAGATACCAGAGACAACTGTGGACGTCTGTTTCCACGTGGATCAAAACGAGCGTGATCCACTCTTGCTGGTTACCGCTCGCACTGCGTTAGGATACATTTGTATAAAGTTTTTCTGAATTTCTCTGTCTCAGCAGGGAGGCATTGGGCTGTAAAGTCAGGTCTCATTCACAGTGAATAGTAGCTGTCACTGTAATACACAGAACTACTCTCCGGTGACTGAAAATGTAAGCAAACTACAGTACCCAGACTCCTCAGGGTGAAGGAACATGTCACCCAGTGGAACAGTGTGGCTCACTGACGTGTATTTAATATTTTTAGACAACAACAGAGGTCGACGGCACAGACGTATACCATATATCAGGCTTCAGATACACGCACAATACTTGTAAGTGGATCCATTCATGGTCGGTTTGGCTCTGTGGTGAAATAAGAAAAATATAGAGAACAGCCAACATCCTTAAAACACTTCCCTTGCTGCTTTCTTTTTATCAGAACAGTCAGCGTATCTTTACCCACTGCCACACACAAAAAAAAATCACTAATGGATGGCTGAATAGATGCACTTTCACCACAGACTGAAAACAAACGACTGAGTGAATATGTAGGGAAGAATGATCAAGACGGAGAGATGAACAAAAAATGTGAGTGATGCTAAATAGGACGGAAGAAAGAGGAGTGGAGGAGGATGAGGATGGATGAAGGAGGAGAAAAAAAGGGGGACAAGGGGAGGATTGAGCTGAGGGAGGGAGGGAGGTCCAGCAGCAGCAGCAGCGGCGGCAGCAGCAGCAGCAGCAGCAGCAGGCTGCAGGAATGTTTCACATGCCTGTCCTCTGGATGACCTCGCCTCCCTGGAGTGTGGGAGATACTGGGAGTAATTAGCCTCCTTTAACATTGGAGCTGTGCTGCCCCAACGCCTCAATAGGGTTAGCAGTGGCATTGAAGGAGATCAAGTGTGTTTATATTTTCAAGCAAAATATCTTTAGCATCCATCTTTGTGGAGCTCTGTCTCTTTTCAATGGAAAATTTTTAGCCAATTCATTAAAAAATCTTGTTTTTTTTTTCCTTCTTCTTCTCTTTTTTAAATTAATTTCAGGTTTTTAGGGCAGGGGAGTTGTTTCAGTCATTTCCAGTTGATGAATGTTGTAAATTAGGTCCATTATTTTAAAGTGGAACTGATTTCCTTCCCCCCCACCCACCCATCTTGCAGATGACCTACTTTATCTTCCAGCAGATTTAATTATGGATCCTCCTAACTGCAAATTTTTCTCACTTAAAGTCAAAGATCAAGAAGTGAAGTGGACGTGAATGAAGAGAAACGGAGCCTAAAAAGTATTGATTTTCTAAAAGGCCACATGGTTTCAATCATTAAATGCCAATACTGCAACTTCAGTCTGATCTGCTTTCCTGTGCTGCCCTTTATGTAAAACAGACACTTCAAGCTTCCTTTTCTGGCTAAAAAACCTGAATGTTCACCAGCATATAGACACAAATTTTACAGGATTTATGTGATTTAAGGAAGGCAGGAGGATTATTTTACTGTATGTTTACGACTGAAAGCAACGTATCTCCAAGTTTGAATTATTTAATGTGTTCAAACCTGAAGGTTTACAATATGGTACATTCTCCTATGTGTGTTGAGAAAACTCACATCTCTTATGTTCATGATGCATTAGTTGTTCAGTTGCATTTCCTCTTTAGCATGTTCATAAAAGCTTTTCAAAAGTCGTCATTTTTAAAAAAAAAAATCAAGACAGTTTCCCCTTAAATCCTGAAATGATGTGAGTTTGGAGATGTATGCACCAAGGTTTGAGGGGAAAATGCATAAATAAATAAATGAACATATAATTGAACTGGATTTAAATGTTCTGAACATGAATCACAAGTTTCGGTTTCCCCCCTTTGAGCAAGTTGCGTGCATGATAAATGTATTGTCACTTGCTAATCATACATATGTTGATGATTCATGATGAATAAGTTGTCACTTCCTGCCGTTTATCATCTTTTTTTTAGCTGAGAACAGCCGTCTATGAGCGTTGATGACAGCAGTGAGAGTGAAAGAAGAACTCAAACTCATTACTCGACTAAAACTAGTGAACCAGAACGTACAATTCCTGTAAAAAAGAAAAATGTACTGAAAGTATAAAAAGTATTTATGTGGAATCACTCCAATCAGAGTGTGAAAATGATTATTTTGTGGACACAAGTTGTGCAACAAGATTAAAAAATAATCATTATTCAGGACTTTGAGGGACTCTGTTTTAAATATATTAGTGAATTATTATCTTTGATGCATTAAAATGTAGCTGATTTGAATTATTTTAAAAACTGCTGGGTAGTTTAAAGACCCTGCACAACCATGATTGACCTCCACAGGTGTTTTCACTTATTTTGCCTTTTTACCTTTTTTTTTTAGGACTATGTGGGCGTGCACAGACTGGGCTTGATTGACATCTCTCTCGTTTTTAGCAGCATAAACTGGAAATATTCAAGTAAAGTACCTCAAAATTGAGCTTCAATAATAGTTGAGTAAATGTACTTTGCCCTCCTGGTCTGAACTATACAGTAAATGTGCCGTAAAACCAAAACAATAAGCTAAAAGAGGATAAAAAAGCTCTTTAACTGAAGAAATGGTGATGATGTTGGTTATTTTGGCAATATGAGTGACTCCTTTTGCTTGATATTAATTATTATGGTGCCAAACGCTAACCATAAAGTTTAATACATTGTTTTTTCAAATTTATGATGCGATCAGAAATAATTCTGTATGAATAAAGTTAGACTGCCAGGTGGCTCGGATGCAGTGCTGTATCTTTAAATGGCTTTTAAATATTTTTATTTTTCTTCTGTATTTGACACCATTAATAAACTCTTTTCAGAAACTCAGAGGAAACAAAAACGTTTAAGCACAAAGAAAAAAATATAATTTAATCATTGATGATAAGAAATTAAAGCTGCAACAATTAGAAAATTAACCACTGAATATTTTGATCATGGATTTGTAATTTTGAGTCCTTTTTAAGAAATTTTCTGATTCCAACTTCTCAAATGTGAATATTTTCTAGTTTCTTTAGTTTTCTTATGATCATAAACTGATCATCTTTGGTTTGTGGACTGTTGGTCGGGACAAAACAAGACATTTGAGGACATCACCTTGAGCTTTTGGAGACAGTGATTGTCATTTTTCACCATTTTTGGACATTTTATAGACCAAAAGATTAATCGATTAATTGAGAAAATAATCAACAGTTGAATCTATAATGAAGATAATTGGTAGCTGCAGCCTTAAAAGGAATAATCATTGATATTTTAGCATGTAGAAAGTGTTAATGAATCAATAATGTAACACTCTGAAGGAGACATGAATCTTTTTTCTTTTGAAACTTGAGAATATTTTATTGTAATGCTTGTTTATATGGTGGCCCAAAAGTGACACAAGAAATAAATAAATGTGAAAATTTAAAAAGCAAAAATCAGAATTTGCACATTTACGTATTTCTTCTTTCGTGGCAACATTTTAATTAATTAATTTATAATAAATCACTGTCATTTATTAATTTATTTTCCATCCAACTATTGGACGCCCATATGTTTAGGCTACTTTAACTGAAAAGTTTGAAGTTTGTAGGACTTTTTTTTCACCATAGTATCGATAGTTTTAGTCCAGTGGAGGATTTGAGCTGCACCGCTGCTGGTGATGTCAGACAGAGGCTGGGTCATCTGAAGGTCAGCAGCAGACGAGGTTCATGGAGAGTTCAGGCGCATACATTAGGTAACACCATCGGTCGCAGTGACATAACTAGTATGAAGCAGGTTGAGTTGAGACATTCGTCAATAAAGAAGAGATAAGACGAAGAAGACGAAGAAGAAGAAGAAGTCCAGGAACAAACTTTGTTATGCAAAACAGCCTCCACATCTCGATCTGTTTAATCTCTTTCTCTCTGCTGGAGCGGCTACAGTCGGCTGTCTGCTGGCTGCGCGTCAACATGCGCACAATTTCTAACCGATTATGGAGGATAAACGTCTAAACCCGACCGTACAGGCCTATCTGAATGTAAAATTAGACATGTTTTATTGCTGAAAAAAAAAACTGTTTGCATCCATTACAAACTTGCATCCAGCGCGCACAGGAGGTGCAAACAGAGAAACCGGACCCGCTGTGAAGGATACGTCTCCATACGCGGACTTCACACCATGTTTGATTATATGGAATTTCAAGCTTTCGGTCCCGGAGAAATCCTGGACTTGTACGTATCCAGCCCTGCGTGCATGCTGCAGGAGCAAGACCAGGATCTGGCAGCCTACTTCCCAGAGCTGATCGAGCCGGACTGGCAGACTCACCGATGCTCGCAATGTAGGTGGAAAAGTGATGTTTTTAAGTCGAGATTTGAATCAGTGATGCTTATTGGGAACAAAAATATTAAACTATAGAGTCATGTTGGTGACCAACATAAAGAAAACGTCTAAACACAAATCAATAACATTCTCTACATCATTTCAGGTGGATTTACTCTTCATCTCATCACAGATTAATTGGTTTTTACCCTGCAGTTTATTTACCATATAATTTGATATATCACGTGTTATATGTTACTTACAGTAAAGGGCAGGTTGGTGCTGCAATATAAGAATGATCCTCCCACTAAAGGAAAACACCAGAACATTATGGAGCTCTGGCACCTCAATCGAATAATCTTTCATAGATAATAAATATAGATAATCTTGAACATCTTCACTGAATTGCTGTATTGTCATTTAATTTATGGGATAAATCCACTGTCTGCCATGTTGTGTCTTTTCTACGCCTGGATAATGTCTCTTTTTGTCTCTTCATGTTCATTCTGATTGACGTTCTCCTCTAATCGTGTCTGGAGGACTTTACTTTCCACAGTCATACACTCATGATTTACATCCAGTCGCCAGTTTATTATGTACAACCAGCTAAAACTAACATAATAATATCATATCCTTAATGAATGTACACTATAATGTTCAGCTTTGGTTGAAATTGTTTTCTAATGGTGTTATAATTCACATTTATGGTCTTTTTGGAGACTGTAGTTCACCAGTGATTCACTCCATTTATATTAGTGAGCAGAAAAACACTCAGTATATGAATGAATGCAGTTCAACAGCCTTCAAAATAACTATCAGGTTGAATCAGCATCTATGTAAAACAGGTTCAACAAAAACTGAACATTATATCCTTGACGGAGGGTGGGTTTATCATTGTAGTAGACTGCGTTACTTTTACAAGTTTACTACTTACAGTAATAAACTGGAAGCTGAGTGTGAAACGTTTGCGTGTGCGTTTCCTGAAGGGTTTCGTCATTCTCGCAGGTGTTTTTATTTTTTGACACGTTTCGACAGACTGAGAGCAGCAGAAAGCAGGATACTGTACGTGAGTCGGTGACGGTGTGGTGGTCTGCGTTTGGGACGACGCAGGGCCGGTCAGTTTGGGGTCACAGTGGGTTCATCGGACGGTCACCAGCTCAGGAGGTCAGAGAAGACCGAGACCGTTGAGTCCAAAACATTTAAACTTTTCACATAAGAAAAACTGCAAAAATCAAATCTCTTTTGCACTTTTTTGAGTATTTTTTAAGTATTTATAATCAGGAAAAGATAAAAGCAGGTTCAGATTTTTCTTTTCAACAAACTTTATTTATATATTTTTTAAGTTTCTACAATTGAACATCACGTCAGGGGAGAGAAAACAGTATATATACACTTAACACAACACTTCAGATAAATAAATAAAGAACTAAATAACAATAAATAAGTAATATGAGCAAAATAAAACATAAAAAATAAAGGAAATAAGGAAAAAGTATCTGTTAATCAGTTTTATAGTTTTAACCACCTTCTTTCTCAAAGAAACATAAATTATTTCAAGATAATGTTTGACATTGTTAATGAAAACTTCTCTTAGTTTTGATTTATGGATGTTTACTGTTTAGCTGGAAGCAGAATGAGTCCTCTCTCTTAACATTAGTATAGGCGAGGCAAGTTTCTCTGTGTTAGGGCTGCAAGTAATGATTATTTTCATTATCGATTGATATGTCGATTATTTTCTGGATCAATCTCTTAGTTGTTTGGTCCATAAAATGGTGAAAAATGTCACCAAAGTCCAAGATGAGACTTTAAATGTCTTGTTTTGTCCACAACCCAAAGATACTCGGTTTACTGTCATAGAAAACTAAAGAAACCAGAAAAAATTCATATTTGAGAAGCTGAAATCAGAGAATTTGGAAATTTTCTTCTTAAAAAAATACTTTAAACAATGAATTGATTAGTTGCTGATTAATTTAATAGTTGGCAGCTAATCGATTAATCGACACGTTGTAGCTCTAATTTGTATAGCACCTCTCACTCACAAGGGCAATTCAAGGTGCTTTACATGGTGTATTAAAGGGTTAAAAAGGGAAAAAATGCAAATTTGAAAGAATAGAAACCTTAAAAAATACAAAAAAGTTCAGAACAGAGACACAAATAAATACAGGAGAGATAAAGATGGTTGATGAGGGATACTTGAGGTTCAGATAAAGGCTGTGATGAACATAAACGTTAACTTACATTTAATCAAGTCTAACCAAAAATAACATTTTCAAACTGCAAGAACGTTTGCAGGAATACACAAGAAATAACGTCAAGGACAAAAAAAAAACAAAGATCTTTAGTATGAAGGTCACAGAAGGATCAGTTAGCTTCAACGTCCTGCCTGAATCTTTTTATATACAACTTGAAAAGGCATCTATGAATGAGCTCATACACAACATATTTCACTGCTCACAAGTTGAGATTTTGTAATTTTACTCAGCCACATCATGCACATCCTTCTTTTCCGTAAAACGAAATCTGATATTTCAGCTTAAAAAAACCTTTCACACCCTTAAAATTCTTCGTCTATGTAGGTTAAATTGATTTTCACAACGCATCGTCGCATACATCAAACAACACCACCTAAATTGGAGGGCAGCCTCTTCTCCCCTTCCCCCGACCAAATCACTTAGCAGAGCATTAGTACACCGCCTCGCCACACACACTTTCTGTTTCTTCTCCCTCCCTCTGTCCCTCTCTCATCAGTCAGTTGGGCTTGTGGCATGCTCCTGCATTGTGTTGTGTTGGGAGAGCAGCTCGGGCTGATGGGGGTGTCCTCGTTTGACCCACTGATTTCAGGTTCAACCAGAGGCCACGGGTTCAAGGGGATGGAGATGGAGATGAGCAATTTTTCTCGTTTTGTCCCCCTTTTCCAGGCGGCTTTCTTCGTTTTCTGTCAGTGTTGGAAACGGTGGAGGTGATCAGAGAGTCGGCAGGGGAGGCTGAGCCCCACAGACGGGAGCAAATCCTCCTAAAAAGGGTTTCAAGTCAGGGGGGAGAGAGGGGACGGGGGGGGGTTGTGTGTTGTGCTTGATGGAGTGAAAGGATTGAGGTTAAAGCTGTGCTTACAGTACAATATGTGAATTTACATCCGCAGATATTAAAGAGACGACAAAATGACACAGAAACACGGGTGACGGGTGAGTCCAGCTTAATCTGGACAAAAGTTTGAGTCAGTTTAGTGTTTTCCCAATATAGTTCTGGTTTCTTACTTCCTGAAGGAGAAGTGCAGATACTCAAATTCAGAATTTTGTTTGAGGAAACTGAGCGACGTTTCTTAATCTGAATTAGAGGGGGATGGGAAGCTTTTCTCTGTTGCCTCAGAGTCTGAGAAGGGCTGATAAGACGGGTGTAGCCTTACATGAAAGTCCCACCCAGTGAACAGTGCCTGAAGTGATGCTCTTCAATCATACTGTGAGATGAAAGTTCGACTATGTGTAATGAGTTGTCCCTCAAATCACAGAGCACTGAAATTGAAATTGATCAGACTGAGCATCTGTCATTAAGATAATATTTAATCAGGTGCTAACAGCTTGTCTCTCTGTGTGTCCCTTAACGCCGACAGTCTTCTTCTCAACCTGCAAGTTGAACGTTTTTCATTTTCTAGTTTTCACAATTTCCCACCTTTCTATAATTATTAAATGAATGAATAAATAAATAATTATTTCCTAGATACTGCAACTGGATAAAGTCTAAAGCCCCCAGAGGCTGTAATGACCATTGCACCCCATAATACAAAAATGTTGGTTTTAACAAATATACTGACAGTCCAGCTGTTGTCAGAGCCTGCACAGTAGTGGGGCTGGAATGTAAAGTTTTTTTTCCCTGAAGGCTAAAGTAATTAAAAGTCCCCCCTGTGAGCACCGAAAATTCAATGGCAATATGTCAGTAGGTCAATATGTCAATCAGGGCTGCAACTAACAGTTATTTTAATTGATTGATTTCTCTACAAGATGAAAAATAGTGAAAAATGCCGGTTATAATTTGATGTCCTCAAATGTCTTGTTTTGTCTGATCAGTTTACTATCATGAATGATGCATAAAAGTTTCAAAGCCTCACATTCAAGAAGCTGCAACCAGCCAATTTTAGCAGTTTTGCTTTAAAAAAAATTACTAAAACTATTATTCAATTATCAAAATAGTTGCTGATTAATTTTCTGCAGATTGATTAATCAACTAATAGTTGAAACTTTAAATTAGATTGTGAGATGTGATATTTTTGCCAGAATGGAAAGAGTTCATCCTGAAAGTGGTCAATTTTCTGGTGTTCTGCCATTAAATTTGTGTACAAGTGTAACTTTTGGCCTGATGCTGTTGCAAGAGGAAAAGGTCTGAAGGTCACAGACACACTAGGATTCAATTTCCTAAAGATAATGAATGTTCAGAGCAAATTGATGTGATAATCTGGAGAGTTTAATAGTTGTCGAAGTGTTGGACGGTCTGTGGTCACTGTGCTGCAAGTGGTGCATAAAACATCTTCTGTTTCCCCTTCGATAAGTAAAATACAATAACATCCAGACTTAAAAGCATATCACATTCTCTCCTGTGTGTTTACAGCAGTGGGAAGTCAGAGCTCCAGCTCCAGCTCAGATGACCTGTTCACCAGCCCCGCTTCCCCTCCGCCGCCGCCTCGCACTTACAAGCCCTGTTTCGTCTGTCAGGACAAATCCTCCGGTTACCACTACGGAGTCAGTGCCTGTGAGGGCTGCAAGGTAACATGTCAGGCCTGCTCCTCACTAAAAAAATATTTTAGTATTTAATTTATTCTCCATTTAAGTGGTTTACAAAGAACAGCGATCTCTTTTATGCAAGTTGTCATTTTGTAACTGAGATCAACTCCAAAGCTCACAAAAACTAAGTCTCTAATGTTATTTTAATGACTGACGTAAATAAGAGCTGCAACTAATGATTGTTTTCATTATTGGTTAATCTGATGATTATTTTCTCGATTAATCAATTTGTTGTTGTGTCTGAAAATGTCAGAAAATAGTGAAAAATGTTGATCACTGTTCCCCGAAGCCCAAGATGCAACTTAAATTATCTTGTTTTGTCTCAACAAACAGTCAACTACCCAAAGATATTGATTTTACTGTCATAGAAGACTAATGAAACCAGAAAATATTCACATTTCATAGGCTAGAAAGAGAGAACTTTTGCATTTTTTCTTAAAAAAAATGAGTCAAATGATTAACTGGCTATCAAAATAATTGGCAATTAATCTTCTGTTATTCAACTAATTGATTAATCGGCTAATCGTTGCAGCTCTAGAAGCAAACATGTTTATGTATGATATGTTTTTACACCGTTTTATTGTGTTCAGTCACATTAATCTGTTATTGATTACTGTATTAACTCAGACAACATCACTATCGGGCCTGAACTTTGTCCTGATAAACCGTGTGTGTGTGTGTGTGTGTGTGTGTGTGTGTGTGTGCGCGCATGTGTGTGTGTGTGTGTGTGAGTGTGAACAACATGGTGTTCAGTCAATATTAACAGTGACATCCACTTGCAATAGAAAACATAGACCCATAACTTTTCCAACATTCAAATTTTAAATTATTATCATTATTTTTCAACTAACTCCACAATTTTATGAATGAATATGTCAGCTTACATGGTCCAAAAAAATAACAGATTGGCCCTTTAAGTATAGGCAAGATTATTTTCATACCATTGTCACTCATTAATAACATCTTCTATTACTTCTCCGGTGCCTCTGCAGGGCTTCTTCCGCCGCAGTGTGCAGAAAAACATGGTGTACACCTGCCACCGGGACAGAAACTGCATCATAAACAAGATCACTAGGAACCGCTGTCAGTACTGTCGGCTCCAGAGGTGCTTCGCTGTGGGAATGTCCAAGGAGTGTAAGTGTACGCAGGAGGCCTCGTGAGACTCGTATGTTCAGTAAAACATCCCACTGGACTCTCTCTCATGTTTGAAAATCATGTGTTACGCCTCGCAGCATTTGTTAGATTCCAAAATTAGTCATTCACAATCCAGAAAATGCAACATCTGCTCTTACAGAATTAAATAAATAAAGAGGAAATGATGAAACCGTCGAGGATAGTAGATAGTAGATGTTCTTTGTCAAAGAGTTGCATATTAGAGGCCACTGAAAGGTCAGTGTGACAGTCATGAATTATCGTCTCAAGTGTATCATTTGCGTGTTTTGTAAGATGAGTTTCATGTTTCATGAGTGATTCATTAAAGCAACAACACAGTGCAAGAAATGCACATTTAGTCTGACTTGGAAAATCTGTTTTATGAATAATTACCATTTACCTTTTAAGGCCCCAGGAAAGGCAAATCTATGATTGGCTCTTAATTATGTCATTTGGGTAAACACCTAAAAAGTGAGAACATAGCCTCTGACGTAGTGGTGTAATTCTTTAAAAAGTCTCTTCCCCTTCCCTTGTGACTGGGTTGCAGTTAGGTGTGGCTAAGCAATAAAAAACGTCATAAATGTCAGCCCAGTCATATTTAGGAAGATGACTGATGTGACTGTCCAGCCAAGCTGACTCCACAACACTTCCTGTTGTCTTCCCCGTGGCAAAACAGTGCACTGCACTTTTCTTTGCTTTTAGCTAGATTGAGATTTCAAATTAGCCTGACATGGTTTGAAATCTACTGTGTTAAGCTAACTAGCAGAACACCCAAATCTGTATTAATCACTGGGTTGATAAGTAGCTCAACAGTGTAGCATAGCAAAGCTAATGCTAACCATTTCATGTAAGCGAATGGAAGATGCTAAAACACTTAGCTTATAGGTATTGTTCAATAAAAACACAGATATGTGTGGTCTAGTCTGCTAGTTAGCTGATTAGTCAAGATAACTAGCAGATTACTGGTGTAGTTGATAATAAGCTCGAAAGTTTGCATAGGAAAGCTAATGCTAACTGTTTCATGTAAATGAATGGAAAATGCTAAAACGATTAGCGCCATACTCCGGGAGGTATAGTTAAATAAAAACACAGATTAGGGTGCTCTAACCTAGTTGACCAGTTAGTCGATTAGTCAAGCTTTGTAATCAAGTAGGGTCCATTTGATAGATTTGGTACTTTATTCCATGGCAGCAAAATATTTTAGTGATTGAATGGAAATTAAAATTGTAATTGAGCTGAAAGTGAGCTGTCAATCAAGCGTGATCTGAACACGCCGCCACAATCCTGAGAAATGGTTTGAGCAGCCAAACGAGTTGTTTTTGAACTTGGTTTTCTAATAGTTATAGACGTTTATCTTCAATCAGATTTTTGTGGACGTTTAATGAGACAATCAACTTTGATATCGTATATGCATTTTTACTATTTCTATTATTATTATTTCTATTACTATTGTTTTATTTTTGCTTTGTTAAATTATCTACAGGACCACTGAGTTTTTTAGAATATGAACTCTCTTTAACCCCTTAATGCAAAACTATAATTTCAGCTTAATTCCTGTAATCTTCTTAAAGACGCTTTATTTGTTACAGCTTAAAGGGTCAGTTCACTTAAAATTAAAATATATTCATAGATTATCTACCAATTTTATAATTTATTTTTATTTATTTGTCTGTTTTCACATTAACATTTTTTGTTTTGATTTGTACACAAGGACATATTTATAAAAACACACTAACCTACACACTTATACATGAATTCAAAGTGAACCATTTGTGCAAGAGCAGCAGGGAGCTAAAAGCTTATACAAAGAAATCTCCTAAAAATTCAAGACCAGATTAATAGAATTGCAATAAATCGAAATAATGGGAGGTGGACTTTCAGCACCTCTAGTGGTATCTAATCATGGAGACAGTTTTGGTTTCATATCCTCTGAGATTTCAGCATAGAAGTGAATAGACTTTTGTTTGTGGTGTTGAAAGCATTGAACGTTTGAAAAGCCAAAGCGAAACGTGTCTTTACCAAACAACGTCCTGGTTATGCAAGATAATCTGCAGACTTCTGTGTACAAGTATTTTCTAGTTTTGCTAAAAAAAAAATTGTTCCTAATGTACAGACTGGTTTGTGGATTATCCAGTGTTACTGAGACGCTGTATTTCTGGGCCACAGTGTTTAAAATGTAATTTTTTAATGTTTGAATTACATTGATTAGTCAATTAATCTGTTGATTAGTCATTTGTTCTTTCTTTTCACTGAAAACAGTGAAAAACGTCCATCACTGTTTCCCAAAGCCCGAGATGACGTCCTCAACTGTCTATGACCCAGAGATTTTTAGTTTACTATAGTGGAAGATTAAATAAACCGGAAAATATTCACATCTGAGTAACTGGAATCAGAGAATTTGGACATTTTTTCTTAAGAAAATGACTCAAAACGATTAATCAGTTATCAAAACAGTGGGAGATTAATATTCTGACGATCTTACCCTTTAAAATATGAACTTTTAAATGACTAATTGGGAGCTTCTCAGTGAACTCCAGCACTCTACAACAGAAACTCAGAGTCTGTGTTACCCAGAAGTGCAGTGACCTAGATAACTAAGTGTGTGTTACGTGTTGGGAGCCACGGACAGCGATAGGGCAGCAGAAACGGATCATACCAGCCACATGTTCTCATTGTTGCTCGTTCACACTCAGACACACACACACACATATTACATAAGTGCATCACATGTAGCAGACAGATGGATGATATGTAACTGCTCGCCGGCCGCCTCAGTCAGTGTGTAACATGATCTGACTTTTAGTGTTTACACACTGACGGGCGGACTGGATGTAGGGCATCCAGAGTGGGGAGGAAGAGGAGGAGGAGGAGGAGGGGGGGGAGTGGAGTGTGGAAGGCAGACACTGAGGTGTTGCATAATCCTGAGCTACCCTGACATGTGCATAGCTGCCTGAGCCAAGTCAGTGGGACGCACTGAAACGTGTTGACACCGTTACTGAAGCGTTTATTAAAGGCTAACCTGGTTAGGATGCATCAGCCTGCTTCACATGCTCCCTCATGTAAAAAAAAAAAAAAAAAAACATCCACAGAGCTCACTGTCAACTGTTTTCACAGAAAACTACTCTCTACTAAAGAAAGAGTTTAAATGAAAACTGATGACAGTTGAGTTTTTTAAGGGGTGTGACTGCTGATGTTTTATATTCTTCTCATGTGCAGAGCCAAACCAACAATGAACTGATGCTACTTACAAGAATGGTGTGTGTATCTGAAGCTTGATATATTTTATTCCTCTGTGCTGTAGCCCTCCGTTATTGTCCAAAAACTACAAAAAACACGTCAATGAGCCACACTGTTGCACAAGGTGACATGTTCTTTATATCATGGAGAGTTTGGGTTTGTTAGTTTGTTTGGAAGCGGCTCCAGAGACTAATAACAGCGATCACGTTTTTGCTTTGCTAGCTTGTTGTGCTACATACCTCAACCTCTTGACTTTGTATTACATTATAAATTTGTCAAAGAACTTCGATACAAAGTGAAGAGACTGTGATATGTGGCACAACAAGCTCGTGAAGCAGTGACAACAGAGCTGTGTTCTCACAAATGCTCATGGGTGTCGGCCGCACAAGCAACTTCTCTCCTGACACTGAAAATATTATCACTGTCTTAACCCTTTGGAGACGTTTCTAAACAGACAACAGTAACCATTTCCTTTGGGGTGAAGGAACATATCACCCAGTGCAACGGTGTGACTCATTGGCATGTTTTTAACAACGAAGGTCGACAGCACAAGTCAGGCTTTGGATACATGCACAATACTTGTAAGCAGGAGCAGTTCATTGTTGTTTTGGCTCTGCATATGACATATATAGAAAATCTCCAGCCATAACTTTTAAATTTTATTTTTAAATGCTTTAACACCACAATAAAAATTCAATTCACCTCCCTTGTTTTTGGGGTGAAGGCAGGTCCCTCAGTAATAAAACCAAAACTAAACTACACAAGTATTCCTTTAACGTCTTATAATCTGCATCATCCTTTCCCCCTCCAGCGGTGAGAAATGACAGAAACAGGAGAAAAGGGAAGAAGGAAGCGGTGAAGATGACGATCATGGAGACGTACGAGCTGACAGCAGAGCTCGGTCTGATTGTGGAGAAGATCTGCAGGGCCCACAGAGACACCTTTCCCTCCCTGTGCCAGCTGGGAAAATACACCACAGTGAGTCACCGCAAGAGACCCGACTGTTAAAATAATATTCCTCAACAGAGAGAAAACAGCCTGCGGAGAGTAAAGAGAGTAAAAGATCAAAGCTGCCCTCTCGGTCTAATAGTTTATTTGATTTCATTTGATTCAGATGAAGGATAGCATGAATGTAACCATGTATGTCCGTTGCTGCTGCTAATGGATGACATCCAACAAAAACACAATCGAAACATAACAGGATATATACATGGAAGTAGCTTATTTATCTCAAAATGTGCCACTTTTCACTCATTTTTTAAACAGCTGTAGAAGAAGGAGAGTCGTTGATTTGAAGCTGAAATGATTAGTCAATGAATTAATAAGAATATTCAAGCAAAATACCAAACATTTGGTTGTTTTTAGCTTCTCAAATGTGACAATTAGCTTCTTTTCTTTCTCTTACATTAAAGCAAACTGAATAACATTTATAGACTGTTTTAGACTGTTGGTCAGACAAAAAGGAATTTGATGACGTCGCCGTGGGATGGGCGTTTTTACTATTTTTTGACATTTTCTAGACCAATGATCAATCAAAGTCAGATTATTAAAAGACTGGCTTCATAGAAAACATGACTTTCAAATGTAACGTTATTGAGGTGTAAAAGCCTTATGGGAAATGTAGGAAATGTCGCCTGTGATCCGTAGCAAGAAGAGATTTTAGGGTCAGTGGCATTTAAAGCGCTACTACGCATGTGAATATGTTTCATCTTGTTAACTGAAAGGTCAGAGCTGCTCACAGGCTGAACTCAAACACGCTACAACGTACATTTCAGTTTCTAAAAATCTCTTCTAGTTTCAAATTATAAATGTCATCTGTTAACATGCAGCAGGGAGAGTTCAGTAGAACTGGGTCAATGACAAATCAATTTATTGGGATGACAATATAGCTTATTGTTAACATGCTTACTTTAACCTCCCTATTCAGCATTAATAAGCAGTATATTAACCTTAAATAAATGGGTTAAAACACCCTATAGTGCTGTTTTAAGCAGATATCAGTTTATTTGTGTATTTGTCAAAATCTATACATACAAACCCCAGTTCATGTTTTGGTGGTGAGACAAAGAACTAGTTTTACACTCTAACACAATACATTGTCCGCTTTTTTTGTTATTTTATTTAATCTTTTAATCTGATGCTTTTGTTCTATCAGAAGACCAGCTGAGGAGTAAAATGTGCTTCGCTAAAAAAACTTTGCTTTGTCATCAACAATATACGTACAGTCAAAAAGCACAGTGTGTGTGTCGTTCACGCAAACTGTGACACACACATCAAACAGGAATAACCGCACACAAAAATTCCTCTGTGTCACAATGTATATTGTATCTGGGTGTCGCCCTTTTTAAAGATATGTGAATGGTTTTGCAAGTCGGCAGAAGTGAGCAGTGCCGGGAAGTGTGAGCAAAAACACTAAATGCAGAAGGAATAACAAACTGACTGCCTGTTGCATTGAATCTCACTGAAATATTTTATTTTTTACTCAGTTTTATTGAGTTTTATTGTATTTTATTGCTTGTTTGTAACCTTTTATTTATAAAGTGCCTAAAATGTTTATTAAATGCAATTTATGTGAAGTACCTTCAGCTACATTTCATGTATAAGAGGTGCAAATAAAGTTTATTATTATTATATTATTATTATTATACACTTCCTGGTTGAGATTATTCAGGGATCATAAAAAATGCTAAAACCTTAAATTTTCCTAAATTTAATGCCTCAAAAAGTATATAATATACTTTATACTTTATATAGAGATCATAGCCTTTTCACCTTTAATATCTGTTTTTTAACATTAGTCAAAATAGTCAAAATGTTTAATATTGTGCACCTCTGATTAAGATAGATACTGAAAATACAGTAGATCAAAGATCAGTCTGAACTCCTCAACTCCTCTCTTGCTTTCTTTTAGTCCTTGGATGAACACAATGTTTTTTGCTTCTATCAGCTTACAAAGACTGCTTTTAGTTTTGTGAAGGTTACATTATAATTGTGTGATTCTTCAGTTTGAACAGTCTGTGCTCCATTAACAAGCAGTGATGACAAACTATTTTGTTGGTTTATTTGGCCTCACATTCTTAATCAAGTTGTGTCTTTTTTAAAGTTGTTTATTGTGGCTTTCTCAATCTTGCCAACATGAACCCGAAGAGCTCTTTTAACAGCGGAAAAACAAACATCTGACAGATTTTTCCTCCCATCTTTTTCCTCTCTCCATCCAGAACTCCAGCTCAGACCACAGGATCCAGCTGGATCTCGGCTTGTGGGATAAGTTCAGCGAGCTCGCCACCAAGTGCATCATCAAGGTGGTGGAGTTTGCCAAGCGGGTACCTGGCTTCACCGGCCTGACCATCGCCGACCAGATCACTCTGCTCAAAGCCGCCTGCCTGGACATCCTGGTACGTCCATGCGACCTAAAACAAGTTGAGCTCTCCAAAAAAAAAAGGAAACAAATTGCAGTTTAAGCTCTGTGATGAATCCTAAAGACAAGCTGGTGATTATATTTTACATTCACCCATGCACGATTTTCTTAAACTGAATGACCTGATTGACGCCTCAACGTACTCGCACAGTCACAGCTCCTACTGTGATTCACACTTTATGTGGATCTTGAATCGCGCTGTCAGCCGACATTCATGCCACAGACAAACCAGCCTGGCAGGCTGGCAGACAGAGCGGCCCTCGGGCAGAGTGTGCTGCATGTTTTATTCTCCTTCATCCTCCCTCTGTCTCCTCTGTCATTCACTGGCAAGCCTTTCTGTCTCCGCCACCGCTGGAGCCTCCTGTCACACCTGACGATGATTCGCTCTGACGCCCTCTGATAGCTGAGAGGGAATTCCATGTACGATCACATGCTCCTCTGTGTCGCATTTTTACACATTTTTTCCTGATGAGGCGTTCTGGGATTTTTGTATTCGCCAAAAACCTCCTTGTTTGATCATCATTTTTGTTGCTCTCCCTGCCGCCACGAATCAGTCTAAACCTAAAATAAAACAATGCAATAAATGCACAGTTCCAGTGGGCTATGCATGGGCTTGTATTTATGTTATTCATCAGGGACAGTGCACAGTAATCAACATTAAAGGTGCAGTGTGTAGAATTTAGTGGCAACTAGCAGAACAGACTTGGCAGAAATGGAATATAATATTCATAATTATGTTTTAATTAGTGTATAATCACATGAAAATAAGAATCGTTGTGTTTTTGTTACCTTAGAATGAGCCCTTTATATCTACATAGAGAACAGGTCCTCTTCCATGAGGCCCACCATGTTCCTACAGTAGCCCAGAGGGGACAAACCAAACACTGGCTCTGAGAGAGGGCCTTTTGCATTGTTTGCAAGTTTCACAGCCAGTTAGCCAAGATTGATTCATTTTTATCTGCTGTCCATTGCATAGGAATTACAACCAGACACCTAACACATACATTATACTACAAAGATGATGTCATAAAAGAAAAGAAGAAGCATTATTAAACAGCAACAGAGCTAAAAAATGTACATCGGTCACACGGACTGCATTCCTAAGTTACAAAACTGTTTATGACAAAGCTTCACACCCTCAAGCAAGACGAGTAGTTAGCAAAGCACTTCAGCAAAGGCACATTACACAGTCAGGAGTCCCACATACAAGTTAGAAGCTCTAAAAAAAAAACCCAAAACCACTGATCACTTCCCTCTCCAGGCATCATCCAGTGGCCTTAAATAGGATTACATATCATCTGCCTCGTTAGTTTTATGGCGAATGAATAAAGCTACTGAGTTTTGTTGGGATAGATTGAGTTGATCAAAAGGCAGATTGACTAAAAGTGTTCTTTCACAGTGTGATGATAAAACTTTATTCTTGTGATTTTGTTTTAATGCATATTAAGCTGGAAGACTTTTACTGTGAATCAGGTGGTGGAAGGCATCTTAGAGCAGTTTTGCACAGTATTACCGTTAAACAGTGAATTAGAAATAACAACGAGTCTCTGATAGTAGCCTGTCTCAAATGAAGGCCTGTTGTATTTAGATTTTAGAAAAAGGCTCTGCCCGTTATTTGACAAATTACAGCACAAATTCTTTGAAAACAAAGTGTGACGGTGGAGCGATTAGATAAATACTTCAGGCTGGTGGAAACTCACCTGCCTGAAGTATTTATCTTTGCTGATTTAATTCATCTTGATGTTTGGCAAAATAAAATGTACAAAGATACTGAAATTGGGAAACACACATGGGTACAATTATGACATTCAGCTTGATTTTTCTCTGGAGCCAACACAAGAAGTTATTAAAATATTTGTTAGATTTCCTGAAGCTGCTTCTTCTTGTCTTGTTTCATTATGGTCAACACATCAATAACTGTAAGATATTCTTAATTTTTAAGCAATTCTTAATTTACCCAATCTGTTTTCTCTCTTGTCCTGTCCAGATCCTGAGGATTTGTACTCGCTACACTCCTGACCAGGACACCATGACCTTCTCTGACGGGTTGACCCTTACCCGGACTCAGATCCACAACGCCGGATTTGGACCGCTGACAGACCACGTTTTCACATTTGCAGGACAGCTGCTGCCGCTGGAGATGGACGACACAGAGAGCGGCCTCCTCAGCGCCATCTGCCTCGTCTCTGGAGGTACTGAAGCCTGGACGCAACTTTTATAGTTTGGAAAAAGTGGTGAAATATAAGCTTTTATCTATGCCAATAACGTGCTAAATCTTCACTTCTGGAAGGGAAACATTAATGTCTGAAATGTTGTTGTTTATGATCTGTCTTCTCTGTGTGTTTGAACAGACCGTCAGGATCTGGAGGAGCCGTCCAAGGTGGAGGTGCTGCAGGAGCCGCTGCTGGAGGCACTGAAGATCTACTCTCGCAAGCGGCGGCCCAGCATGCCCCTCATGTTCCCCAAGGCCCTCATGAAGATCACTGACCTGCGCAGCATCAGCGCCAAAGGTCAGAAACCACTGACCTTATGAACGTTCTTCATATATAACTAATTATTTAAATACTATAACTACTATGAGTAAGTGCATATACATTTGTTAAGTGAAGGAAACTATTTTGTAGTTTTAGCCCTCATCTCTACTGTCTATGATAATATTATACTTAAAGACATCATTGCTGAAGTCTCAGGGCACTGAGTAATTGTCACAAATGCGTTTTTATACTTGTTGGACCCTTTACTAAGCGACCAGAGGACAAGCAGAGACAGAATCCTTTGGGGAGAGCTGCAGGGGTCCCAAGCAGACTAAAAGAACGGATAGGGCAATCTGAGTACATTTGACAAAAACAAAGTCCAGCCCTCTCAGTCCACAACAGCAGCAGCAGCAGCAGGGACTGCGGTGCAAACAGGATTATTCCTCTACAGAGCCGTCCTGAATCAAAACCGTAAACTAATGAAGTGCTACAAGTGCAGCAGCAGCGGAGCTAAAAGAGTGTGAAGAGCATCGAAGGCTTAAATAGATTTGCTTTTTTGCAAAGGGTTGATTGCATATTGCAGCAAAGTAGAATGTGATGACATGAGTGCAGCGGCGCGGGTTTCGCTCAATCTGGGAGTACAGTGCAGCCCACCCAAAAAACAGCTGATATGTTTAAAAAAACACGCTCTCATGTCCAAACTGCAAAAACAGAACCATTTTTGTCTTGTGATACCATCAGATGGTATCTGGTGAAGGTCACGGGAGAGAAAGAGAGAGGCCTTGAGAGAGAGTTGTGCTTCTTTTTTATCAGATTACAGGTTTGCTGACAGACTTTCTTTGGCATGTAGCTACACGAATGATTTAAAGCTTCAAGCTCTTTTCTTCTTAGGGAGATAAAAGTGTCCTTTATGATCAAGACATGACGCCATTGCATATAGCATATGGATTAAATCTAAGTTTGGGTGCATTTTGGGTCTAATGAATAGTTTTGGTTTGTTAAGTGTCCTGGAGGTATTCGGAGCCAGTTTTAGTGAAAGATCTGTGGTGGGAGCTCTACACTTGGCAACATAATGTGTTAATAAAATACAGTTACACAGGAAGTAATGTGTCCTTTTTTTAAAAAACATTTTCTGTGTCCATTCCCACAGGAGCTGAGCGAGTGGTGACGCTGAAGATGGAGATCCCGGGCTCTATGCCTCCTCTGATCAAGGAGATGCTGGAAGATCTGCAGAACCTGGAGAAAAACCAGAGGAAAGACTCGGAGGAGAGTCGAGCGGAGCAAAACGCCAGCCAGCACACGCACACCGTCTCCTCACAGTATCTAAACTCCTCCGGCTTCTTGCTCTGAAGCCTCTCAGAGAACATTGCATCCCGTCTTACCTCCCAGAGGAAATGCTAACAGTGTAAAACTCCAGATGCAGTCCAGAGGGTTACTAGTGTCTTACCTCAGTCTTTGGTCAGAGAACCGTCTGTGAATATTCACAGATTGGTCGGCAGAGACACCGCTGTGTTTAAAGAGATTCAGTTGTTACACTAACGTCTTCCTTTATTAAAGAAACGCTAATTTCTGTGAGTTAAAATCCTGCTGCAAAGGGAGAAAAAAGAGAAAGATGCAGTAATGTTATAATTTCTGTCACACGTTTTTTTTTTTTTTACTCCCCAGTGGCAGGATCCTCACGTCCACTGGGAATCACTCTTTAACCTTTCTGTGTCGGGTTTCTTCTGTATTTATATTTGCATGAGTTATCACATGGATTAATTTTTTTGACCTCATTAAAAAACAATCCTTTTAGCGGTAGGGTAGCAAAAATAGTAAACATATGGAGCAATTTCTGGGGTTTTTACATATGATTTGAACCTTTTTCACTCATCAAAGTCCACTGTTTGTACACTTGATATATTGATTTGCCCCGTACGTACGTGTAAATAGAAAAAAGCTCTGGACTCATTTGAAAACGATTGGAGAAATAAGCTGTTTTATTTGTGCAAAAGGGAAATATAAATGCAAAAACTTGATTGTGAAGTTTTTACTCGTATCGGTGAATGTTCATAGCTGGCACAAACTGATGTAGCTGAGTTTACGTAGGAAATTATGTAGGAAAAAACCTGCTCAGCGATGCAGTTTGTTTTTGTTTTTTTTGAGTTTTCGTTGATCAGCGGTTGCCAGTGTTCAGAGTCAGTACTCCTCCTGGAGCCAATGAGGTGCATTTTACTTTAACCCCCTCAAATTTAGCATTTATTAGCAGTATATGCACATTTAATAAATGCTTTAAAACACACTATAATGTAGTTGCAAGCAGATGTAAGCATTTTATCATCATTATATACGTTTCCTATGAAGACATATTTTATATTATTACTATATTGTCATTCATTATCTGTTTATACACCAGCCTCCACTTATGGGAAATGCATTAACAAACGCATATATCTAATTACAACTACATTATAGTGTGTTTTAAATATGTATTAAATGTTTATATGCTGCTTATAAAAAGCTACATAACGGACGTGAAAGTGAAGTGTTACATCATTTTGTTAGAAATCTTCCTGATTGTTTTGCAGTATGAAATATAAAGAGTTTATATACTGTAAGTGAACTAATACACAACTTTATTCCTTCCTCCATATTCTAAATGTAAAGTTTTAACATTAACCACATATCGGCTGGTATTGGCAGGGCTGCAATGTTCAGGTTTCAGTAGGCCTACTGAAGCTGAAATTTTTGATACCTTACTTTGATGAGTACTGTATAAAACTTTTTTTTTTTTCATTGAAATGCAGCAGCCGTGCAGGAATTTACTCCTAAATAAAATACGTTGTACTGTAGAAATGAAAAGGAAAAAAATGTAACCACACAGTATATGATGAAATAAACTGTAACTGTAACTGTTCTTGCAACAGAAGGAAAGGGATTATGGGAAATGTGGTCTGCCGTTTGAGAAAACAAAAAAGCTATACATACAGCAGCGTAATCGCATAAAGCTGCAAACAAACTTAAATGAGATTTGTGCCTGAAAAATGTACATTCCACGAAACAGCAAGGAGTGTTTTTATCTGTGTTTATCGATGTAAGTGTAATATCTACTGTAAACAAGCAGCTCATGTACTGTAAGTGTTCATGTGCCTACTCTAAATGTGCCAACATGTTTCCATATCTGGAAATTTTGTGTACTTTGCAAATTTTTTTCAACCTGGAGCAGCAAGTGTGATTTCATTGTTTCTCTCATCCACATTCCACATACAGACAGTATGGCTGTGTACATACGGGATCTATAAGGATTTTTTCATGGTGCATTTATTTGTGATATTATTAACAGATCACATTTCATATGTTTTTGTTGGTCTATTAAAGTCTTGTGTACTGGATTTCGTTGTGCTCTTTAATGTTTCCACTAAAGCTGCCAGCTTCTGTTGTTTCTGAGGTGTCACAGT
The DNA here is from genome assembly GCF_963924715.1 of Thunnus thynnus. Lineage (NCBI taxonomy): Eukaryota > Metazoa > Chordata > Actinopteri > Scombriformes > Scombridae > Thunnus > Thunnus thynnus. The sequence goes on along the minus strand of NC_089526.1, from coordinate 6,735,565 downwards.
GGTTGTTGTGTGAGCTGGGAGGCTTTTTGAGGTCAGTTCATCTTCTCTCAAAATCAAGGTTCATACTGCCCCCTGTGGATTTAATAAGGAAGTGCAAAACTATTGAAAGTTGCATCCTGTGAGTTTATGTGTTTAATGGTGTTTGAGCACCAGATTTCACAGTATAATATGCTACTTTGAAAACTGCTGTTTAAGTGAATTATTTGAGCTTTTTCACATTTCATAATTAGCTTTTTTCAGATCTAAAATGTCAGAAGTATGATCGGGTAGTTTCTTTCTGTAAGCTTTACAAAAGAAATGTAATATCTGAGATAGCAGGACAGTTGTGAACACATCTACAGCCTTTTGGTTATTTATGTGCACAGAAAACGGGCTGAAATGTTAAATTTAAAAGATGACCAAGAGCTGACTCTGTTCAGTTTAAACTCCCAGAGTTACCATGAAAGTTGAATCCGGACTCATGAGCCTCTTGGAATTCAGAAATCTCTTCTTTTATGGTTTTGGATCTCCCTCATCACATCTGCATAATGTCAAACCTGCACACATATTTCCAGTTCAAAGTGGACTTTCCTCATTGTACAGCAAAGCAGGGTACAGTGTTTATTTTAAAATGATCACAACTAGATATCATCTGCATTAAATAACATTTATTTCATATAATGTCAACTTAGTTTTCTATTCCTTCTACAGATTATACTGACAAATCCCTTTTGGATGAAAGTGCATAAGAAAGCCTTCAGCTGCCATCAACTCTTTAAAATTACAATGAAAATGTTCAGTGAATTACACACAATTTTGATGTTCATTATATCGAAAACCTGGTTTTTTACTGTTTCACAAAGCTGCAGTCAAACATCGTTATATGCTTGAAAATAAATACAGAATGCAGGTGACGGTTAGGTTTCAGCTCTTTGGAAGTGAAATGTATGAGGAAATTTGGCTTTCAGCCACCTAAAAACACATGCTGTGACGTGCAGTCCTGCAGCGAGGAGTTAAAACAGTCAAACTGCTGAGTCTGGTATTGAGAATCTAAAGTGCTAACACAGACAAACCTGAAAAAACAAAACGAAAAGCTTCACACGAGCAGAGTGCCTGGACCCCACAGATAAGCTGTGGATGGTGGTGGATGTGAAGCCGGTTGTTTCTGTTTTTGTGTGTGTGTGTGTGTGTGTGTGTGTGTGTGTGTTTGTGAGAGCCTCATGCAGGTTGGAGGCCAGTTAACTTTGATGTGGAGGTTTGATATGTGTTAACAACAAAATAAATCAACCCTCATTACATGCATGTGCATGTACAGTATAGCACAGTGCAGATATATTAATTCATCTTTGGAGATTCACAGTCACATCACATTTGTACAAATAAGCAGCGCCTGAGAGGAGAAGTACAGTGACATGTTAACACAGAGTATATCGGTGTCTCTTCAGATGCCTCTGTGACTTATGAAGATGAATATGGACGGTGGTCGCTTCTTTTTTGGTAATTTCTTTTCTCTGCATTCCTAAAATCAACACAAAACACATACAATGTTGTGAATGTTGTAAAAAAAGATGAAAAACTGCCTCAAAAAAGAATCTTTGAGCATTTATGAGCTCCACCAAAACACACACTTATGTCACAGCAGTATGTCTCAACAGCTGATTACTTACAACCACTGACTGTTTACAATACCCTGAAACAGCATAGTGCAGTTAAGAAGCTTAAGTTAGCTTATTTTACTGGCTATATAAACAGTATATTGTCAGATTAGCATGTACAAATTCCCTGGTCACCTGCTGTGTGTTGCTTCATAGTAGCTGTTCTCCTCCAGCAACTCTTCTATGATCCCCTGAAAAGGAACATTTGTACAGGAAATCACTTGACCGACAACAGACAGACACTCGATACAACCATCCCAAAGGGGGAAATCAAAGAATTTTGTTCCGCAACGAGACACCAGATCCACCAATGTGAAAACAAAAGTGAAAAAAGGCCAACAAATTAACAAGACAGCATAAATTAAAAAGTTTTACTGACCATCTCTGTATATAACAGACGTTGAACCATGAACACACAAAAAAAACAATCCTTACAACCTTCTCAGAGAAACTGACCTGCATCTGTTCATAAGTGACTCCATCTTTGAGATTCCCATCACCTGTGAGAAGAGAATCAGTTGCGTTAAAATCTAAACATCTAGCCGTGAATTTGTCACTTTTACACAATTTTACACACATTTTTCCTCACCAACCAGAATCAGTAGGAGCAACAGAGCCTGTGGTATTTTGTCTGTTGATGTCTTTTACTGGACATAATGGTTCCTTTACCTGAGTTGTCAGCAGCGTGGGGATCTCCTGTGAAGTGGTGGACCACAGACCACCAGTCTGAACTGGTTGAGCCCAATTCCATCAGCTCTGGAGAAGCCTGGAAGAGCTGCAGGCAAAGAGGAAGGAGACGCTCACTTTGCTTCTGAGCTACAGATGAAACGGACTGGTGAGAAGCTGAGTAATCTGATCTAATTTTGTGATTTCACCAGCAATTTGGCACATATTTGACACCTACTGTATTAACGAGCAAGTAATGGCTCATCTTACCCACAGGTTCAGCTCATTACTAACCACTTAAGTGGATTTGAGAACTGTGAGTCAACTGTACAAACCTTGCTGAGCTCCACTTTCAGGTTGTGTGGGTCGCTCCCGTAGTGGAAGAGAGACTTTTTAAATCTTTCAATGACCCGTCTCTTGATGTTGTGGTGCGGAGCTGGTGGAAGCTACAGGTTAAATGAAGACAATCTCAAGTTAATACCAACACAATCACAGTCAAGTGTAACCACTCCTATCAGACTTTGTGCAATGATTGTAAAATAGTCGGTTTTCCAAGTTGATGGAGATAAAGTTTTGTTTTTCATGAGTTTGGAACAGAAACAATCGTTGTATTACTGTACTTGAGTGATGTATATGATCTTGTGCAGCTGCACAAGGAGCCTCTGGATTGGATCATCAATCTGGCGAAGCTTCTTCTGGGAGACACAGATCCCTGCTGACACTGAGATAAGAGAAAAACCAAACACACTATCTGACTAAGGCTAAAACAAACTTTTACAATGTCCAACTTTTAAAATGTTATGCTTTTTGGGTTGTTTAGGTTGTGTAGTATCTTATCTTATCAGGAGATTTAAAAGCAGAAGGTTAAACATTCCCATCAGGATGAAAAGATACCTGGTTTTGGTTTCATCCTGGCAGCAACAAAATCCCCACTGAGGAGAAACGCAAGTGGGAGAGGCGGATTAATAAGATGTTTCAGGTCAGAAATAAACTAGTGGTTATGTGTTCTGGTGTATCTGCGTCAACAAACATCTGCCTTCATTTAGAGAAAGCAGTTACTCAGAGATGATACTAAGACTTTTCCCCAAACTCTAATGCCAGATGTGTGATGTGTGTTTTTTTTCACTCACCCAGCTACAATTTGGTCAGGTGTAACGGATGATCTGGACATCAACCCTTATATAAAAACAAAAACAAAAAAAACAACCTCATAGCTTGATTAAGTGAGAAAAATCCACAACACAGTGCTCCAAACAATCTGAAAAACTGAAGGCAATAACAAGAGACAAACAAGCGTCCAACTGCGAGAATATAAAACTGTGTGAACATTAATCAGGGAAAAACAGCAGGCACATTTTTCCCTTGGATGGGTTTAAAGTAAAAACCTCATGATGAACATATTTGCAGACAGATAACTAACCGTAGTGTTGTCCTGTAGAGGCAGCAGTGTTTTTGTTAATGGAAAGCTCCTCATCTGAGGCATCATCTACAAAAAACAGGAAGGATTAATTACAGCATGTTATCATTTTGATGTGTGTATAATCCTGTGTGGTGAACAACAGAGTTACCTTGACTGATATTCTGCTTGCTGCTGCTGTTTGAACTGCAGGCTGCAGAACAACGTGGAGCCGGAGATTCAGTCTTCATTAAGGATTTTTCCTGAAAGCAGTGCAGCACATTATCAATTTTAAGAAATTAGTTTTTAAAGAAGGGTTTACAAGTTGGTGAAATCCCACAATAACAGTTAAGTAGATTTTTGCAATGCACAGTTCTTAGTTAAGTTAGTAGTACCTGAGAGAAGAATGAGTTTGTCCTGCTTTTGTGCCTTTCCAGGAAGTACTTCTGCGCTCGTTTCCTGTCTCTCTCTGCTCTCCTTTCCAATGCATTCTGGGAAGTGTAGAGACCATCCATCAGCCTCATCATGAGGTCAGAGATCCTGGAGCTGACAGCCACGATGTCCGGTCGCTGGTCTGCATCTGGACTCAAACACCTGACAGGACGTCCCATTAACAGAAAAGAGTACAATTATAAATACATTAGAACAATTGATAACTTTAATGTGCATTACGTGACTTTCAACCGATTGAAAGTAGCATGAAATACACAAAAATGAAATATGAAATAACAATTATACAGGGGAAATGCATTTAAGTGGATTCTGTAGCCTACTCTTCTCAGATGAGGTAATCTAAAGTCTAGGAAATGAATCAACGGAAGCCTGTATAGCACCAATGGATCAAAATAACCGCCACTATTGTGAAATCGTAGCGAGCCAACGGTCCGACTTACTGTTAACCTTACCATATAACTAATGGAAATCCTTTAAACATACCTGGTGAAGATGCAGTGCATTTTTTTTTATCATCAATAACATCATTTCAAAACAAAAGTCTCACCATCTGATCATGTCTACGACTCTCTCTGAGAAAGCTCCTTCTTCAATCGGCTCATAAACAGCCTCGACAATCTACAAGCACAGAATGAAGGACAAAGGTCAACAACTGAAGACAGAGAGAAAAACAATTTAAGTTTAGATGTGAATTTTGTGTGTGTGTGTGTGTGTGTGTGTGTGTGTGTTCATGGTACCTTGTTGGCCAGTGACAGCATGTTGCTGCTGTAGAACGGAGGCTGTAAAGTGGCCATCTGATAGAGGATACAGCCCAAAGCCCAGATGTCAGCTTTCTCCCCATATGGCTCGTTCTTCACAATCTCTGGACTAACAAACACAAACACACACATCTTTACTTATGAGGACGCTCTTATGCATTCCCTAGTAACTAACCCTAAACCTAATCTTAACCTTAATCCTAAAAACAGCCCTTTGAAAAGTTGGGGACTGAATAAAATATCCTATTTTCCAAAAATGTCCTCACGCTTGAGGTCTAATACTGAAATTGATCCTCACAAAACACATTTTCTGACTTACTTTTAGTGGCATTTAGCTGTGCAGATACTTTTGTTTTTATTTGTCCAGATTTTGAGGCATCTGTCTCTGATATATCCCCAATATCTTCCCAATACAATGGACAAAAAGCAGCTGGATGCTCAGATGAGTTCCTCACCAAGAGTAAAGGATGGTGCCAACCACTGACGTGAGCTTGCTGTTCTCCTGCTTCTGCTTAGCAAGACCGAAGTCAGCTTCAAGTAGGGGAAAGACACGGGTTGTACTGTTATCATAAGACAAGACAGGGCGATATGATATAAATGAAGATGTGTGGTGTGGAAAACCATTAATACACACTCACTGATGGTGACTTTGTCTTTCTCCCCCAGCATGATGTTGTTTGGCGTGAGGTCGCGGTGGACTATTCTCTTCTCCTTGTGCAGGTATCTCAGGGCCAAACACATCTGAGGGAACGTGGAGAAGTTATATTCATTAGTATTAAACTTGTTAGAAGTATTTTGGAGAAACTGAGATGTTTACATTCAGCCAAAATGTTTCTCCTTTGCAGAAGAAATTATTTACATTCAGATTTTAGGCTTTTATTCAAGAATATTAGCAACGGGCACCAAAATAGATCAAAACTGATGGAGAAAGTCCACTGGATAATGTGGGAACACTTTACTTGGGGAATCTTCTGATACTAAACTTACTATCGAGTGTAAATAATGCGTCAGTCAAAAGTCTCTTGAGATTCCAGTTATTCCCACAACTCTCAGAACATATACTTTTGTCTGCTTTTATTACTCACATAGGACCACCCAAAAGTAGCGTACTGATCTTTCTGCAGATGTGTCTTGAGAGAAATGTCCCCAAAGGAAATGAAGTTCAGCAGTCTTTACCTGTATGAATATATTCCATAATCTGTCCTCAGTGAACTGCTGCTGCTTCTCCTTCAGAGAGTTAAAATGTTCAGCCAGCGGCACTCCTTCGATCAGCTCCATCACAATGTACAGCTTGTCACCTCAAATGAGCAGTTTCACTATGGTTAATACAATCTGAGAGGGACAGGGAGGTTGTGCAAGCCGTGCTAAAATATCTTATAGTTTTGTGATGAACAGCAAAAATAATGATCCTCCTACCTTCCAAAAATGTCTTGTAGTATTTAACAATATTTGGGTGTGTCATCTAGAGAAGAGGAACCAAGAAACACATTAACTACACAAAATATGGACCTACTTGTTCATGTTATCAGATTAAAATTGAAACTTTGTGCCTGTTCTTTGATGATTGTGAGCTCAGAGATGATCTTCTCCACGTTACTGTCTCTGGACTTCTTGTCTTTGCCAAAAACCGGGTTGTGGAGGTTCACCTCCTTCAGAGCCAGAAGATTCTGGCCACTCTGCTTTCGGACCTGTCGTTGGGTATATTTATTGAAATCATTGACTCTTGATGTGAACCACTCTTAAATGAGGGTCACAAAGATGCAAAATTGACCCAAACCAATGTTGCTGAATGCAGTTGCTGCCAGTTTTAAGGATGTTCTTTGTACCTTGAAGACGCTTCCAAAGGCTCCGGTGCCTAGATGGTCGAGTATGGAGTAACCGTTGATCACTCTGAGGGCGGGCCGGTTCTGGTCCACAGCCTCAATACTCTCTCTCAGGCCATCCAGTTCCTCCTCCTGCATTACAAGAACGCCACATCAGTGTGCAAGATAAATTATCCTGCTTATTAATCCCAAAACACAATTATACATATTTTACTGATGAAAAGCAGCTGAATATACAGATTAATCCATTTAGATCCTGTTTCCTTACAGTGAAGAGTGAAACTTTGGTTCGAAGTCCCTCATAGGCCGTGAGGTCCCGCACGTAATGGCCAACATCAATAAACAACTCAAAGAGGTCTGTGGGAAAGAGTCTGAAATAACAACACCAAAACAGATATCCAGCATTAGCTACATTTAAATGATACATGCTTGAACTTAAAGTTATATGTATATAATATATTTAAAATAATATGCTGTGTTTTTTAAACTTTACCTCTTAAACAGATGTCTGTTTCTTTCTACACTAAATAGAAACCGCAGGGCCCGGAATGCATAGCACTGCCAACATGTGAACAGATTTACAGATATGTGACTTTCTGGTAGTTAAATTTATACTCAAATGTAACTTAAATACATATATGAAGCCGTATACCTGCAACGATGTGACATTTGGTCCAGAGTTTTGTGGTAATACCAACTTTGCTATTATATAGACCCCATTTTCCTAAGAAAAGAATGTCAAAATGACACAAAGTTCAAAATGATCCACATGTGGTCATTTGCTACAAATCTGGACTATATGTATTTTAGGGACTTTTCCTTACCTGCACAATGTGGTGAGCAGATGTGTCATCCAGACTAAGCTCGGTCAGAGCTGTACAGCAGGCTGGAAAATGATTAGAGAGGGAGGGGATATGACTTAATTTAAGAACTCATACATGCAATCTTTTAGTCTCAGTCTAATCAACAGCTGTGAACATTAACAACATGAAAGGAAGACTGGAAACCCCGAAGCTTTTGAGCTGGAACATTTTACATCTCTCTGTAGATACTTACTGCAAAAGCTATGCTGAATAATAAAATGTTAACAGTTTAATAACAAAATGAGCGTCTTTAGACATCCAGAAACAGAAAATTTACAACCATTGCCTCTAAAATGATAGATACAGTGAGCCAAGTCTCAGTGGTCAGCATTCTCACTTCAGGAAAACACTGTTTACATTCTCAGCTACTGATTGAGACTCCTCTGGGGGAGGATTTGTCTGAATTGTGCAGTGGTAAGCACAAGTAGAAATACACTGTAAAAACTCTCGAGAAAATGCTAAATTTCCTGTGTAGTACGCGATAGTTGTGTATTCTCCTGACCTGACTGCAGGGCCGTAGTGTTGTCCACCTCCTCCTGCGGACTGAGCTCCTCTCTGATGTGTTCTGTCTGAATGCGGCCGGCGGCGTTGGCGCTGGAGAGCGTCTCAATGGACGAGCGGTCAGAGACGTACTGCCTGTCACTGCAAGGGTTATTATATACATGGTATGTCATGGTGTTAAATGATGTGAATAGCAACATGGATTTGTCATTTGTTTTTGGCCTGAGGGTGAAGCTTTGTAACTGAACTCTCTTGTGATGCTGGTTACTTAGTTGTTGTGCTGTCCTCTATCATTAGCTGTTGAAAAACACTGTCAGAGGTTTTGTTTCAGAAGAGCAAAGAGATTCTTTTCCAAAACAGATTACAAGCCAGAAAGCTGGTTTGGAAGGCAAGAAATCTCAGAAACTATTTTGTGGAATAAGGCGGTCTAAATCTGAACCCTTTACAATTTACAAACACTCTTCTTTTATTTAAAGAGCTACTCCATCAATTTAGTGTTGTACTTGCACAAAGTTTGGGGACTCAAAAGAGGCAGATTAAAAAACAGATCGATCAAAAGTGATGCTGCAGAAGCTGAGATATTCTGATTTTTAGTATCTAATATGGGTGAAGTTAAAAAAAAACGCTGGATCCTACATTTCTCATCATGCAACCAACAGCATGTTTTTGTCAGACCCTCTCTGCCTGGGAAACACCAATATCTTTCAAATTCCACGCCCCAGTTTATAGTCTCCCAAGCCCAAGTTGAGATAACCTTGCAGACATCTGGGTCTAATGAAAGACACTATCATTTATGGGAAATGTAGGATCCAGTGTTTTCAGAGTTTGACCCATACTAGACTAAAAGTCTGCATGTCTTGGCCTCTGTTGGTCTGATCATTCTTTTTTTTTTAATGTATCTCTTATGAGTCCCCCAACTTTAACGAGATGCAATACTAAATTACTGAAGCATCCCTCTAAGACCATAAATCACTTCAGTGTGGTCAGAACAGAACCCATTGTAGCTCTGACCAGAGATTTTCTGGAAATGTACAGTACACATGGGTAATGTTTGTAAAAGTAAAAAGGTTTTGGTTGAATAGAGAGGCTGTTTTAATTTTGACTGTGGTACTGTACTATCGCTCAGTCTCAACAACCTGCTGAGCAGACGGAGCAGCGGCTGCACCACCCCCCAGCTCCGGATCTCTGTCCTGGTGTCGGGATCCTCGCAGAGTTGGACCAGCACCCAGGCGATGCTCCACAGCAGCTTCAGGTGCTGGCCGTGCAGGAGGCTCAGCAGCACCGGCAGCCCCTCCAGCTCCCTCACCTGATCCCTCACCTGACGCACCGGGGACAGGAGCCTCAGCAGCTCCGCACTCATCCTGAAGCAAACAAGTTCAACTCCCATGTTATATGAATATTACCTGACATTTGGGATCGTTATAGAAACTTAATTAGTTTGCCAGTAAAAATGTTTTTTTTAATCTTGAGCTCTCATTTCCAAAGTAGCATTCTTATATTGTCTTTGTCTTACAACCGTTAATTGATTCATGCTGCTTTCCATGTTTTTATTATTGTTTTTCATGTTAATTTATTGTTTTAAATCATATTAATCCTTTCTAGCTGAACTTAAAAAAAAGTACTGTGCTAATTAGGATTTTTATTAGTTTGCTAAAAAGGGTCATATGTTAAACGGCATATCTGAAACTGCAAGATCGATGTTTTTGTGTCCCAGCAGATAAGAGAAGAGATAAGATGAGTCAACTTTTATCAGCACTAGTCATTACAATGTAGACACAACATTTTATCTAACACTGACAACACCTCAACCAAGTAATTTAAATAGTCACAGTCTCAAATGAGAGCAAGAAGTGGTCACTTACCTCTTTGACAGCAGGTCATATTCCTGCAGTATTACTAGAAGGTTCTCCACTATCGGAAGCTCCCCAATCTCCTCCTTGTATTCTCGACTACAGAAAAAACATAATTCGCAACAGATTGTATTATAAATGTATTTAATACCTTAAATGAAGTATTTTCTTACCTCTCAGCCAAAGTGGTGAGTGCCAGCAGGGCTCCCAGTAGCACGCTGCTATCTGTTGTGGATAAGAGCTTAACCAGGGTCTGGAAAGTGTTTACTTAATTAGATCTTTTCCCACAAAGTACAATGAATGCAGATAAATCAGTGACAATAATTCAGTGCAGAGAAACACAGACAACACAATAATATCCACTATTCTCATAAAAGGATGTCATGACTTTGTGCTGTTCTTAATGTTTTTCATCTGTTTGACTGACAAGTAAATATTTGCAAAGTTTAAAAATAGAGCCTGACTAGTGGAGCCTAAAGGCTGTGGTGTTCACTATCCAAAATATGAAAACGGGAAACAATAATGATGGTTTTACTATTTTTAGAGCAAGAGTATGGAGATAAATGTGTAACGTTGGTGACACCACAAGAGAGGTTCTTGAAATCTAAATGATTTATTCCCATGGGAAAATCAATGTTCATGACTATTTCCAAGTATCTGCCAGTTAGATTATGAAATGTTTTTGGATGTAAATTTCAAATTTTGGCTTAAGTGTGGTGTAAGAGTGCTCTACACTACAAATTCATCATTATCTATACAACATGTAGTGAGTAGTGCATTGGTACAGTGCACAATAATGTCTTTATATTGGCTTAGACATACATATGATTTGAAAACAAACAGCACATAATCACAGATAACTTATCACGACTTATCTCTTACCCTGTGAGCGCCACTCTCGATGACCCAGCCTCTTTGATTTTCAACAGCAGACAGCTTCTGAAACATGTCTGTGGAGCAATCGGTAAACCCAGCGTTGATGAGGATGTACACAAGACTTCAGTTATCAGTGTCTGTCTATCACGTTGCCCTTTAGATTACTCACAGGTCATTGTGACCAGCTTCTGCACGGCAAACGCCTGTTCGCCACAAGATATGTACATGGCAGTGACAGAATCCATATACTAAAAGAGATACAGAGCAGGGATGAGGAGGAAAATAGAAATATATGGATATATATATAAAGCCTGTTTAGCCATGGGAGCATTTACCCTGGCAAGTAAATTGATGCCTCGGAGTTGATGGAGGAGTTTCTAAAAGAGGAAGCAGTTAAAAGAGACAGTTATTGTTTTGAATCTTTTGTTGAACTCATATAATAAACGTGGAAGCAGTTATAGAGTATAATAAACATGAAAATAGGATTCACGGAAAATCAAGTTGCACCTGATGGTAGGGGTCTCTGATCAGCAGTCGCAGGCAGATCAGAACTCTGAGGACTGACTCAGGCACTGCGTGATCAATCCATTCACTATAGAGGGAGGAAATATTGTTAGTAACTTGAGCCATCGGTGTGACATGAGCATAAATGTTATCCAAGGTGTTTTACCTGCAGAGTCGGTTCTTGACCAGAGAAGCAAGGATGTCAGAGAAGAGTTTGTGCAGTGGGTGGCTGCTGAAACATCTTTGGTCTCTGTATGTTATGCTGAAAAATGGATATAGCCTTGTTATAGTAAGGTCCAAAATAGTACAGACAGTATTTAATTTTTTTTAAAGAAACAGTTAATCTAATGCAAGTTCAGTCAATTTCTACTTTACAAACTCTGCTGAAGTCAATAGGAGCATTAAATAAACAACAAGTTAACCTCTTTTGTTGCTTTCTCCAAAACTTTTGGCCCTCTTAACATCTTCAAAATGTAGAAAATATAAGATATCGCAAACAACATGTGCAATATAATAAAGGCTGACAAATAATTGCATTGTGGGTGTAGGAGATCAATATTTTGCTCAGTCATGCCTATATATTCTGCATGTTCTGGTCACATATAGGGCAGGGGATCTAACCTCAATACTTGTTAGTAACACCTAAAATGTGTCTTTATTGCACCGAGTATTGAAAACTGTCAATTTCAGACTATTTTACTTTACTTAAAGTTCTTGTACAACTGCTTGTTTTTAGACAACATTTAACATTTGAAACCTTTGGCTTCTTTTGTTAAATGAAAGAACATTTAAACATTTCTATTTCTTAAAGTAAGGTTTAGAAGAAATATTGTTGTGTGTGTCAGTGCAGATATCATAAAGGGAATTTGTATTGAAAATTTTTAGATGTTGCACAGCCTTAATTACATATACGTACTCGTATACATCCAACAAAGTCAGCCTGCCTCTGTAGGAAGCTCATTATTGTGGAAATATGGGAGATAATGATGTAAATGTTGACTTTTTGGATCCACAGTGCAATTATTCAGTTCTTACACACTTTGCTGCACAAGATGGTTGGAGCAAATTTGATGAACTTAACTTTACTCACTATGTATTGTGGTCCTATGACCTTAATTTAGCTGATTTAGCTCAAAGAAATGGCAGATATCAAGATTATAAACTCCCTGGGAAGGTAAACCTGAATTTTTCCAGCTCAGATGCTTCACTGCTGATGTCGTTCTCACTCCTGTGTGTTTTGGTGTCTTTTTGTAGACGCTGGCCTTGGGATCTGCTGGCTCCACTGCTGCGTGCTTTACTGTGACTCAGTGCTGCCACCTGCAACACATGGTGTCTCATACCTCAGTGTGTATTCACAGACCTGAAGAAATATGAGCTGATTTGTATCGTTATCAAAATGTCTAGACACACTGCCTCAGAGCAAAGTCATTTGTTGTTTTTCACCTCTTGTCTGGGGCCGCTTTTGGCGAGGAGGGACTGAAGCCGCCTGAGATCATGAGATGCCCTAAAAAAAAAAACATGCTTATCAGTTGATTAGTTTTTTGTCATATCAAGGAAATACATTTTTAAATTATGTAACAGGCTGTTAAATAACTGTGAGGAAATAACACAGCTTACTTGCTCTGGATTCCTGTGGTTTTCAGGGGCGATTTTTCTCCTTGTCTCACTTTTTTAACTGGGTTGGACATTTTCAGTGCACCCCTTTGTTTCCATGAGTATCCTGTGGATCAACTTGAAATGTTTATGATACAAAGTGACTTTTAGCCAGTGTAAATTTAAGTAAATTTTCAGGTACTGTTCTTAAGTACAGTTTTGAGGTACTTAAGTATTTCCATTTGATGCTACTTTATACTTCCACTCCACTACATTTCAGAGGGAAATATTGTACTTTCTACTCCACTACATTTATTTGACAACGTCAGTAACTTTTCAGATGAAGATTTGACACAATGGGTAATATAACAAGCTTTTAAAATACAACAGATTGTTAAAGATGAAACCAGTGGTTTCCAACCTTTTTGGCTTTTGACGTCTTACAAAAAGCAGTGTGTAGTCGGGGTCACATTTCAGATGTCTATGAGTTGATAACAGCTCCAAATAGTGATTTTTCCCTCTAAACTTCTCACATGGTTTCATTTCAATAAATGTTCAAATGATCCAAAGATTAGAGAAAAAGTCTAAAAACTGAAACAGATTCAGAACTTTGTTTTTTCTTCTTTCATCTCCCATTAATCATCTCATGACCCCTCAAATTCATCTGGTGATCCTTTGAAGGGGCCCGACCCCTAGGTTGGGAACCACCGTACTAAACTAGCTAACTGTATAACTAGCTCCACCTCCAGCAGCTACAACAGTAACATGCTGCTCTAACACTGATGCTTAAGTATTAATAATCTAATGATGTCATATATAATAATATATCAGTCAGAGGGTCCAAACCACTACTTTTACTGCAATATTTTAACTACATTTTGCTACTAATACTTAAACTTAAGTAATATTTTCCATGCAGGACTTTTACTTGTAATGGAGTATTTTTACATTGCTGTATTGGTTCTGCTCTTAAGGATCTGAATACTTCTTCCACTATTGCATTTAGCCTGTCTTATGCAGGCATTTCAAAATCCAGCAGTGAAAACACAGCTAGCTAGGATAGCTTAGACTATTTTAGTTTGAGCTGGTTTTCTATGTTAACTTGCAGTTTAAAAAAGACAAGTCAAAGTTTCTTACCCTTTCTCCAGCATCGCAAATTAGCAGTAGTTGATTTGGGTTGCTGGACACATTTCCTCATTAAATATCCTTAGTCATAGCTATAGCCTGTATAATTTATATACATATAAGCGACATCTTTGTTATTCTTGACACAGCAGACGCCCCGAAATGAGCAAATAAGCAGGAACAACGCTCAAACTCACCGCATTTTCAACCAATCAAAGCGGGCGGTATTGGACGGTCTTGTTGCCATGGATACAACAGACGCTGTTGTGACATTGGAATGTCGTTGGACAACTTGACGCCACACACACAGTCATATTGTAAATAAACTGCAGCTAATAATGTAAAATAGCAAATAAGTTATAAACTAGTTTGGTAAAATGACTTATTTAAGTAAACTTCTTATAACCGTTTTATTAAAATTTACGACCCTGATGACAGAGTAGGAGGTGTAATCAGATCATTGGTGGAAAGTAACTAAGTACATTTACTCAAGTACTGCACTTAAGTACAAATTTGAGGTATTTGTACTTTTTTCTTCCACTCCACTACATTTCAGAGGGAAATATTGTACTTTCTACTCCACTACATTTATTTTACAGCTTCAGTTACTTTTCAGATGAATATTTGACACAATGGTTAATATAACATGCTTTTAAAATACAACACATTGTTAAAGATGAAACCAGTGGTTTCCAACTTTTCTGGCTTTTGATGTCTTACAAAAAGCAGTGTGTAGTCGGGGTCACATGTCCGATGTCTATGAGTTATTAACAGCTCCACCAAATAATGATTTTTCCATCTAAACTTCTCACATGGTTTCATTTCAATAAATGTTCAAATGATCCAAAGATTAGAGAAAAAGTCTAAAAAGTGAACCAGATTCAGAACTTTGTTTTTTCTTCTTTCCTCTCCCATTAATCATCTCATGACCCCTCAGATTTATCTAGTGACCCCTTGAAAGGGCCCGACCCCTAGGTTGGGAACCACTGGACTAAACTAGCTAACTGTATATAAAGTAGTTCAAACTAGCTCCACTTCCAGCAGCTACAACAGTAACATGCTGCTCTAACACTGATGCTTCAGTATTAATAATCTAATGATGTCATATATATTAACATATCAGTCAGTAGGACAAAATCAGTGATTTTACATTAATACTATAACTACATTTTGTTGCTAATATTTATGTACTTTTACTTAAGTGGGGTTTTTCTGGAATTTTTAATATGGTAAAAGGAGTAGATATAATTTTAAGGATTTTAACGAGATAATTTGAACCTCTTTGTGGGAAAGACCATATCAAATACAAATTATTATTCAAGCCAGAGTATTTTATATACATCTGGAAGGGATCTTTAAGTAAATGATCTGAATACTTTTTCCACCACTGGCTGTAATTAGTTTAGGATGTTCTGATGAAAATTGCTCCAAAAGTCTCCTTGCGCGAACGTCTAGTTATCGCGAGAACACACCGGGACTCAAAGGAATTGTACATTATCGCGAGTGTTCCCTCCCTTTCAGATTCACGTACGACTTACGCAATTCGTTCGGCGTAGTTCCGTTAGGCACGGGAGGCGTTACGTGCCTCATAGTGCGCAGCTCAAGTAGAAGCAGCGAGGAGGGGAATGTCGGCTTGTGAATGATCGGTTTTTGAGGCGGCAGGGAGCGTCAACGTTATGGGTGAGACCGCTGCTCTCAGCTACTGTCACAACATATTCAGAAAACGGTGTTGTTAAACGGCAACTGTGATGATTTGTGTTCGCGCTGGATCCGCTATTTGAACATTTTTGGCTTTGCCGCTATTTAGCTTCTGCAGTTGTCTGAGCAACCAACGCCCAGTCGTGGATGGGCAGCTAGCTCGTTAGCTGTTAGCAGGCAGCCTAACCTAACGGGAGTGTCACTTCCTGTCTTTAGCTCTTTAGCAAACTGTAAACGTTTCTGTGTGCGTTATAAGCTTACCTAAGAAACTACGTTAACACTCCTGTTGGGGTTACATTCAACTGTTTTGTAAAGCTTCCCTATAAGTACCAGCAGTGTGACTAACTAAGCTAACTTAGTGTCGTATGTTGGATTAAACAGCTCACGTTAACGCTAACTTGTTTGAACCGAGGGAAACGGCATGCAATGCTTTATATTTGGCTGTTACACCCTCTTTGTATACGTTAAATAGTACCAAATTAAGCAGAATATAGTCACTTCGGCTAGATATTCAGTTTGTCCATGGAGACCTTTTCAAATTGCTTCAACCACTAATTTACCATTGAATATTTATCTCAGCACTCCTCGTACTCTTTACGCCTTTGCACTATTTGTATTCTGTTTACAGGTCACAGAAACGGTTTCACCTGTATATAGTCATTGCCTGCGTATATTTCTGAAGATTGTTGTGTTGTTATTCAGTTTAAGTACATTGAGAGCTACTAAAACGGAGTCAAATCCCCGGTGTGCGTAAACATACTTGGTCAATAAATATCTGATTCTGAAAATACGTAGAGAAATATCACTCTCTGTCGTTTGTGTGCCAGAGATGAGGCTGCATATATGTATATGTATATGTGTGATCAATAGTTTGATTATACTGCTATGGTTGGAGTAGCTACGTTAGACAATCAAAGCCAAACCCGGAGGATGTGTCACGATAAGGCATAAGGAGGGCACGACTGCCATCTAATCTGGATTACAGTGGATCTAGTACCTCAGAGTTCATGTTTTGACTTTTAAGGTCATTGGCCTCAGACTGTGACCTCTAAATCAGAATACTGTGCTTGAACCGAAGTCATAAAATTGGTGTTCTGTTCAGGACAACCATTGTAAAATTTGCACAATCAAACGATAATTTAGTCATCCACCACTTCCTTTAGCAGACCTGTCAGGCACCGCCGGAAAAGGAAACAGACAGTTGTCATTTTAATATGACAGTTGTCAGTTTTTCTCGGTTGTGATAAAAGATGAATGTGGTTTGTCGGGAAACCAACTTGCAAAGTCACAGTAAGATTAAACAGTGAAGCAGTGGGACGTTGCTCAGATTAAACCGTACATCCTGCGAGTAAATCAGCATATTAAGTAATATTAATTGATAGCGTATCTCAGAAGACATGTGGGCTGCTGTAGGCAGGAGATGCTCCAGCGTGAGAGGCAGAAATCCTCTCCTCGCCACAGGCGTAAAGCTGAAAGAAAGCTGCAACACTGAAAGGGCCTTGCTTTAAAGTGCAACTGACATTAAAGGAACAAGTGGAGCGGAATATGTACAACACTGGTCAAATGTCTGTGTTGTTACAGTTGCGCAGATCATGAATCATTTTGCCCCAGGCTTTACTGCTTTGGAAACAGATTCTGGAGACAGAATGGTTTGCTTGTCAAATGGCCTGAGATTGATTCTGTGTTGCTTTTTTTATTTTTGTGCCCTCTCCCTTTGCTTTCTGACCCTGGAAACACTGGCCTTTCCTGCACATTGGGATCGCATCACACTGACCTGCATAAAACAGCTGTAAGTATTGAAATAATCTTTATGTCTGAAGTAAGATTAATTTCTTCAACCTGATGATGAGGATGATGGAACCTGTTGCAAGTTCATCCCTGCAGAATGTCATTTTACATTTTAGTCACAATCATAAGGTCTCCAGTACCACCTTTGTCATGCTTAATCACAATTAAGATGTATGACATGATGCTCACAACACATATATCCATTTGAATATTTCACTTGGTGTAAATGTGATTTTATATTCAGTGAAAGCAGGATATTATTTCAAGTTGCCAAATATTGTTGGAATTTTTTAAAATCTACCTTTTAATCCACTTGAGGCAAGATTTCAGAGCAACATTGGGAACATTAGGGTTCCGG